>NC_036842.1:45452242-45544503 GCF_002910315.2 Salvelinus sp. IW2-2015
GAGCGTTTGTCTGAACATTGTGAGCAAGCATTTTAACCCTCTACCACTTGAAGGTGCCAAATAATTTGTGAAAACTCAACTTTAGTTTTGCTAAATAATTAAAGTCATAACTTTTAATATAGATTTTAGCAACCTACATATACAAATATAGATAATAAAAAAGGTTTTACATAAGAAATATGTAMTTTTTGTGAGGTAATCTTGACCTGAGTACATGTTAAAAATCATTTCATGCCATAAAAATAGTAAGCCCTAAAACACATTTAGAACAAACATAGAGAGATGCACCATTGTTTCAACTACAAAATAAATATATTGCAATTAGGCTTTAATCATCTCTACCCACTGGCCACATCGTCAATTCAACATCTAGGTACCGGAGCGCCAAGTCTAGGGACAAAAGCCATAAGACTGCTAAACAATTAATCAAATGGCCACCAGACTATTACATAGATTTTTTTTTTGTATCAGTGATGTCCATTTCAGAATCCAGTTGAAATCGCTGTCTTGTCTGAAAAACAAAACAAGATGCACTGTTATTTATTATGCCAGTAAATATTTATACAAAATGCTATACCATTACCAAAATATATTATATTTAAGATGACTGTTTTTCCGGTCCACAGCTCTACAGCCTATTAGGAATGAAGCCAGTGTATTGCCCTAGGGGATCAACAAACTTGTTTCGAACACGCCAGACACAACATCTAGGGATCACCCACTCTGTTCCCTTGTCCCAGGGCTCCATACTGCCAAACAACATATTGTCTGTATGCTGCATTTCSGTACACCTCGTGGTCTGTGCCTGGATCCTGCAGATCACCCAATGCCAACATGTMATTTCTTACCATTTGGATTAGCCRCAAAATCCCCTCATTSCATGTGTGCCGTCCTGGTCACACATCTGTTGGGGCCCTGGTCGCAGCACTTCCTCTCCAGGTCAGTGGGCATCGCCTGGAAATTCAGGCAGGTGCAACAGCGGGTCTGTCCTCTGTCTAGGATGTCTGGAGAAAGGTCTTCGAAAATTCATTATGTCGAACATCCCTCCAGGTAGATGGATAGCGACTTGCTCCAGGACCTCTTTCTTAAGWACAAATTCTTATTTACAATGACGGCCTACCAAAAGGCCTGCGGGACCGAGGGCCTGGGATAAAAAATGTATACAATATATAAGACAAAACACACATCCCAAKAGAGACACCACTACATAGAGAGAGACCTAAGACAACAACATAGCAAGGCAGCAACACATGACAACACAGCATGGTAGCAACACAACATGACAATAACATGGTAGCAACAAAACATGGTAGCAGCACAAAACATGGTACAAACATTATTGGGCACAGACAACAGCACAAAGGGCAAGAAGGTAGAGACAGCAATACATCACACAAAGCAGCCATAACGGTCAGTAAGAGTGTCCATGAGTCTTTGAATGAAGAGATTGAGATAAAACTGTCCAGTTTGAGTGTTTGTTGCAGCTCGTTCCAGTCGCTAGCTGCAGCGAACTGAAAAGACGAGCGACCCAGGGATGTATGTGCTTTGGGGACCTTTAACAGAATGGGACTGGCAGAACAGGTGTTGTATGTGGAGGATGAGGGCTGCAGTAGATATCTCAGATAGGGGGGAGTGAGGCCTAAGAGAGTAATATAAATAAGCATCAACCAGTGGGTCTTAYGACGGGTATACAGAGATGACCAGTTTACAGAGTATAGAGTGTGTCCTATAAGTAGCATTGGTGGCAAATGTGATGGTAAAGAACATCGAGCCGCTCGAGAGCACCCTTACCTGCCGACCTATAAATTAAGTCTCCRTAATCTAGCATGGGTGGGGTGAAAGAGATTACAATAGAGGAAACCAAGTCTAGATGTAACTTTAGCCTGCAGCTTTGATATGTGCTGAGAGAAGGACAGTGCACCGTCTAGCCATACTCCCAAGTACTTGTATGAGGTGACTACCTCGAACTCTAAACCCTCAGAGGTCGTAATCACACCTGTGGGGAGAGGGGCATTCTTCTTACCAAACCACATGACCTTTGTTTTGGAGGTGATCATAACAAGGTTAAGGGTAGAGAAAGCTTGTTGGACACKAAGAAAGCTTTGTTGTAGAGCGTTTAACGCAAAATCCGGGGATACTACGGGTGTGTTTGAAAATGTTTTCTGGAGTGCCAGAGAGTGCTCTGAGCGTTAGTAAATTCAGAGCATTGTCAGCTTGGCCGTTCGTAAATTCAGAGCGTTTCTCTCTCGGAGCATTAGGTACCTGCGCACACTGCAGGTACCTAACCAAAACAAATTCAAATAATAATATATTCCATTGTGGGAAAGGGGGRGGCTGAGATAATACAAAATACAAAAATAAATTAAACAACCATCTCACTCTTTCAGTCACATTTAAATCACATCCTTACACAGGCTCAGGTACCTGTGAGCATTAATCGACAGGATTCCATGTAATGCCGTTACAGAAAAGTCCTTGAGTCCCAAAAAACGCTCAGCTGCACTCACAAGGATCCCTATTGTCTCCGATTTCCTCTTCGTTTACGCTGTGCAGTCTGTCTCTTATACACATCTAGATGTGTATAAGAGACAGCTCCAGAATGATTTGAGTTTGCTCCGGGGTCGACGTAAGCCAATAGTCACACGGTTTGCAGCTAGCTAGCTGCGAAATCAAGGTGCAAGTGTCCAGAGCCTGCGGCTGGAATCCGGGGAAACTGAGAGAAAAAAAGTCCCGGAATGCTCCGGTCCGAGTCGCGTTGCACAAAAGTGCCGGTAGATTATCGAGCTAAAGGAATAGCTGATGACCACAAAACGTGGGCAGCTGAAACACCTACCTGTGAGCATTAATCGACAGGATTCCATGTAATGCCGTTACAGAAAAGTCCTTGAGTCCCAAAAAACGCTCAGCTGCACTCACAAGGATCCCTATTGTCTCCGATTTCCTCTTCGTTTACGCTGTGCAGTTGATAACCAAAGTAATAAACAAGAAACATCATCTGGTGTCTCTGCTCCTACGACCATTACTTCTTCAACTTCACTCCTTTCTTCCACTCTTCTCACCGCCTCCAGATAGGAAACTTTCTGGACAGCCATTATTCTTGCCATATCCGTCTCCTTCACCCTAACAGGACACTTCAGAAATGTGGGTGTATGTTCACCACCACAAATGCAGCATTTAGGTTCAGCTGGCATATAATACTCCTCCCGTCTACATACACTTGACACATTACGGAATAATTGACATTTATCACACTGCATGGGTTTGGGCACGAAGGCTTTCACAGGGAATCTTATATAACCCAAATACATGAGAGAATTTTCATCCAAAAACAATAGAATGGAYGGAGTGGGCTTCTGCACTCCATCTACCATGCGGGTCAGTCGTTGTGCACCAACCACTTGATCAAATTCTTCATGTATATCCTTTGAATTTACTTCTAGCGGATTGATTTTGATTGCTGAGAAACGCTGCCTGCATGTCTGTCTCGTCCTGAGTCCCGACACATTCACTACTATGGGACAGCTGGAGATCGAATTTGAATATTGAAACAATGTTGCAAATGTCGGAGAGACAGACAGTAAGGTTTATACAAATCTCTGCTGTTGAAAACTAAATGTTAGTCTGAAATAAATGTGAGATAATGTATAGATGCTTTTTATAGTGGAGATCAAGTTTATAAATTGCCTGGCTSGGCTGATGAGACAGTCGATTGCGCAGTCAGATGGAACAGAGTAAATAAGCATTTTAACATCATAGATTTAGCCGGTGGTAACTTGTGGAATAKCATASCATTCAGGATTAAAACCACCCAATGTATAACATGTTACAGGTCACGACATCCTATTCAGACTTTTTCTTCTATGAGGTTTCATGGCGGTTGGCATCCCAAATTTTTTTACATTACCTCCACCTACTAGACTGAAATATAACTCCCTTATAATTTGCTTTAAAAAATATATTTTTTTAATAAAAT
Organism: Salvelinus sp. IW2-2015; assembly: GCF_002910315.2. Lineage (NCBI taxonomy): Eukaryota > Metazoa > Chordata > Actinopteri > Salmoniformes > Salmonidae > Salvelinus > Salvelinus sp. IW2-2015. Next base: position 45,456,216 of record NC_036842.1, read on the forward strand.
AAATAAATCAACAAATACCCTACCATCTACATTTCTTTCCTCTTAATGCGAGGAAATGCTCAAACTTAATGCTCAAACGCATTAAGAAGAAATGTCACAAATAAACTTTAAACAAGGCACATCTGTTAATTGAAATGCATTCTAGTTGACTTCCTCATGAAGCTGGTTGAGAGAATGCCAATATTGTACAAATCTGTCATCAAGGCAAAGGGTGGCTACTTTGAAGAATCTCAAATACAAAATACATTTTGATTTGTTTAACACTTTTTTGGTTACTACATGATTCCATATGTGTTATTTCATAGTTTTGATGTCTTCACTATTATTTTATAATGTAGAAAAGTGTAAAAAATAAAGACAAACCCTGGAATGAGTAGGTGTGTCCAAACTTTTGACTGGTACTGTACACAYAGACACACACATACATACACTACCGTTCAAAGGTTTGGGGTCACTTAGAAATGTCCTTGTTTTTGAAAGAAAAGCACATCCAATTCAGATCAGAAATACAGTGTAGACATTGTTAATGTTGTAAATGACTATTGTAGCTGGAAATGGCTGATTTTTTATGTAATATCTACATAGGCCCATTATCAGCAACCATCACTCCTGTGTTCCAATGGCACGTTGTGTTAACTAATTCTAAATGTATAACTTTAAAAGGCTAATTGATCATTAGAAAACCCTAAAATTATGTTAGCACAGCTGAAAACTGTTGTTTTGATTAAAGAAGCAACAAAACTGGCCTTCTTTAGACTAGTTGAGTATCTGGAGCATCAGCATTTGTGGGTTCGATTACAGGTTCAAAATGGCCAGAAACAAAGAACTGTCTTCTGAAACTCATCAGTCTATTCTTGTTCTGAGAAATGAAKGCTTTTCCATGTGAGAAATTGCCAAGAAACTRAAGATCTSGTACAACGCTGTGTACTACTCCCTTCGCAGAACAGCGCAATTCTGGCCTTAACCAGAATAGAAGGAGTGGAAGGCCCCGGTGCACAACTGAGCAAGGACAAGTACATTAGAGTGTCTAGTTTGAGAAAGACGCCTCACAAGTCCTCAACTGGCAGCTTCATTAAATAGTACCCCCAAAACACCAGTCTCAACATCAACAGTGAAGAGGCGACTCCGGGATGCTGGCCTTCTTGGCAGAGTTGCAAGGAAAAAGCCACATCTCAGACTGGCCAATAAAAAKAAAAGATTAAGRTGGGGTAAAGAACACAGAMACAGACAGTTGGATTTCTTTGACATGCTTTTGCATGCGTATGCGTGTGTAGCCTCACATTTGAACAGGTTACCGCTGATGCACTAACCTGGAGGAGGATCCTGATGCACCAGGGGTTCCGCAGGTACTTGGTCAACATCGTGCAAACACTGTCAGAGGACTGGGAGCGAGAGGAGATGTCTATCATGAGTTAATATTGTCCGAAACCCAAGGTTCTTCATCGATCATCGCCGATGTTTGGGTTTACACTCTGTAGTCAAAGGATCTGCAACCCCTTTGTGACTTCACCACAGCGCACCTCAGACATTTCTGTGCATGTTATACAGTGGAGGCTCCTCAGAGGAGGAAGGGGCGGACTATCCTCAGTGAATTTCAGAAAAATCGTAAAACAGTTTGCCTTTTTAGATKAACTATATTAAATATATTCACGTCACCAAAGAATTGATTAAAACACAATGTTTTGCAATGAAGGTTTACAATAGCCTCAAAAGCACTCTTTAGGGTAGCGCCATGGTCTAGCTGGAGGACAACTAGCTTCCGTCCTCCTCTTGGTACATTGACTTCAATACCAAACTTAGAAGGCTCATGGTTCTCACCTCCCAAGATTTACACAGTAATTATAACAACTTCCAGAGGACATCCTCCAACCTATCAGAGCTCTGACTGACATGCTGTCCACCCAATCAACAGATCTGAGAGTGAATCTAGTACAGAAAGCATAAGCTACAGCTAGCTAGCACTGCATAAAATGTGGTGAGTAGTTGACTTAAATACAATAGTTGAACAGTTTTGAACACATTTTTTGCCTACTCAAACAGAGGGATGTTATGTTAGCTAGCTGGCTTTGACCATCCAACAACACTGGAACCCTTCCAATTCAAGGTAAGCTTTCGGTTTTACAAATTTATTGCCACCGGTGGAACTGCTAAACTGCACACTAATGTTACTGCATGATTGTAGCAGGTTTACTAAGGCGTTAGTTATATTAGCTATGTTGACTGTGACGTTACTTTAGCCAATATGGTGACAATGATGTAGGCTGTGTGTAGCGGTTTTGAAATGGTTTGGAAAGATTTTTTCACCTGGTCATATACAGCTGATGTGTTGTGAATTGAAGTACACAAGCAAAGGGAAAATATGAGAGGAGAGCGCATAGATGTGAGAAGGAATACAATGTGGCTGCTATGAAAGTAAACTCTTTACGTGTGATCAGGGGTGTATTCATTCTGCCGATTCTGTTGTAAAATGTTTATTAAAACAGAAGCAAACGGAGCGGGGATAAACATACCTGGATTTGTCCAATAGAAACTCTCATTTTCAACTGCTGGACTAATGATTGCGCCTTAGATCAATTTTCTCTGGATCTGTGTGCACCTACGTTGTAAACTTTCAGTATCATGTAGTAGCCTAAACCTATCACTGTTCCATTGAACTGGATGAATGGAATATGAATGAGAGTCATCCAATATGCTGTAACAGAAATAAGGCCATGCTCATGAGACAAATAAAATCATCCTCCCTCATCTTAAAACGACAGACCGCCACTGACATTTATTCCAACTTTAACCAATCAGCGACCTCTCATTTTACATAGCATAATTCCACCGCTTTCTAGATTTGAGGTGGCACACGTAAAGTTTAACCAGAAATTGAATCTTTGTCAACCTTCAACTGCACTTGGATGTTTTGTTCACAGGAGGTTGGTGGCACCTTAATTGGGGAGGATGGGCTCATGGTAATAGCTGGAACGGGATGAGTGGAATGGTATTAAATACAAATAGTTTCCATGTGTTTGATGCCATTCCATTTACTCTGTTCCGGGCATTATTAATCAGCAGTCCTCCCCTCAGCAGCCTTCACTGATTGTGTTGTGTGTGTGTATATAAAAAAATGTTTTAAAATGTCTACTATTAAACACTTTACACTAAAAAGGTTCAGAATAAAGTTGCCAACTTCAATAAGTCCTGAAGTGTCTAAAAGCTAGGTAAATGATCAAGTTACAGTGCAACAGTTCTTTAAGCAATGGACATTTATTAAGGTGGGGAGTTAAGAGTGTACAACAGCGACAGATCAAGGTTTAAACGGCGTATCCAACAATGCCTCCTTTTCCGATGCACTCTCCAATGTAGAACCACATCAACACTTCAGTGCASACCAATCCATTCCTGAACGCATCCTGTAACAAAAGCATATTGACATTAATCCCAAACAAATACCATTGAGTCATATCTAGAAACCAACATGACAGACAATTCCATATTTCCCAATTGGTTAGGATGTTGGCTAATGTCTCCTCTAGTGGATTGCAGCTACTTATTTTGAGAATGATACTTGTAAGAGTTGAGATAAGGCACAACCAATGTTCCCGCTAAGCTGTGCGCTTGTGCAAGCAGCAGCCCCAAGACTACCACGAGCTGCCGCTCAGAAATATCAGCCCACAGAGAGAAGCAGGAGATTGAACTTGACAACATTTTCTAGAGCAGTTGTCACAAACCAGTCGATAGCAAACCTGGTCAATCTCCAAGGCATTCCTAGTCGGTTGACTGTCAACACTTTGTATTCAACCCTTTTATAAACCATAAAATGCATGTTCCTTCCATTTCCACTCAGCGCTACAACAGTAATGAATGAGTGGGAAATTATCTATAGGCTTGGGTTATGTGGCCTGGGTCTTTTTTTAATATCGAGGAATATTTCACTTCCTCTGTTCATAGGCGTAACGTGATTTTGTACATGAGGAAATAATGGAACACTGTGTCCCTTTTTGGTCAGTGTCAGCGGAGGAAAGGGAGAGCGGAGGGATGAGAGGCGGAACCTCAGTCTGCTCCTCTCTGCCTCCACTAAAGCTGACTACAGATGTAGACTCCATCATTCCAGTAAAATAAAAAGCGAATTATTGAAATGTAGGCTCACTCAGCTGTTTCACAAGTAATACAACAGATCCATTACCAGTGTGATCATATAGCCTACCTCTTACTTCAAAAGAAAATGTCCCGAACAGTGCATTGGCAGGGCAATTCAAGCAAAGCCAATATGAGGTGGTAATATATTGGGCCTATAGCTTACTGCACAAACCTCATTGCTAGAGTACTGTTTTTAATTGGTTAATGTTGCATATTCTTACAAGCCATCAGCGGTAGATCTCGGCTTGTATTTTGACTCAGTAAAGTTTGTGACCACTGTTATGGAGTTCCCTGTTAACACGATCGACGTTTCCCTTTACTGTGGTAATTGTGACACGCAATATTAGCCACTTTCAATGCAACATACCAAAACAAACTATGCAACAGATTTTGTTGTAGGCAGAATGCATTGCAGTAGGATTCTATTGCATTGACACGCACTACTCAGACCGTACTCTACACAGACCAGTGCACCATAACCAATCAGTGCTGCAGTAGGCCTATATGCAAATAGACCATTTCCATTGAACTGGACAGTGTTTACAGCATTAGCGGTCGTGAGTAGATGCGCTTGTTTTGAGATCAAAGCGAGAGCTGCATGTAGCCACGTGTGCACATTTGTTCATATCCTTTGCTAGTTAGTGAGTTATTAGCCCAGTTATAGATCATTCGTAGTCGGCACAAAACGTGTACATTTCTAGACATATTTGAAAAGCGAGTCAGGTAAGGAGCTTTTTTTGTCTTAAAGGGGCAGTGATGTATTTTGAGACAGGCTTGAATAAGTTAATTAGCCAATAGGCAGAGGGTAGCATAATTTGTCAGATTCTCTGTAATAATGGTATGAGAATAATAATGCATTTTATTTTGTAAAGTGGTTTCTTACATCAAACAACATTTTCAGTCATCCCCTTGTCTGAAGAACAAGTGGATAAACAGGTTTATGTCAAGCCCTGCATGTTCTTTTTTTTTCTTCTCAAAAGTCTCATGGAATGTAGGCCTACATGGATTGGATTCTACTGTAGGCTGAATGATAGAACAGCTATTTCCGTGTTAAAATGTTATGGGATGCATTTTATCCATCGTTTTTGATGGTAGGCCTACATTATGATCAAATAGCCACAGTACAGCCTCAGTGTCCACAGCAAACGCACGCTGGAAGTTCACCACGTTCAAGTTTGCGCTCAGCAGACCTGAAATTTGCTCAGTGACAAATTGTTTTGGAGGGAACATTGATCACAACACCCACATTCAGAGAGCCAATGGGCAAAAGAAAGAACTTGCTAGCTACTTGTACACTATTGTATTGATAACCACTCAAGCAATCTTCTCAGTTCTCACCTTCACTGTCGTCTGTCCAAGGCGTCCACTGTTGAGACCGGTGAGGATGTTCTTGATTCCTGCAATGGCCTGGGGAATCTCGGCAGGGGAAGGGGGCACGAGCTCGACTTTAGCGTAGTGCCAGAAGGTTGCTAGCCGGGGCTTGGAGTAGGTGGCAGCGGCTGAAAAAACAAGATGAACACGCCATGTCATGAAATGTGTCCTCTGCTGCACGCTGCTGGGTCAAGCGAGATAAGAAACATTAGCTAACGTTAGATATAGTTTACAGGTGACCAGCTAGGTGACTCAAAGAGCTTGTCAGAACACCTACCTGAGATTGACATTTAGCTAGTTAGTGTTAGTTAGCTAGGTAACTTGGCTACCTATCTACTATAATTAGTTACCACATCTAGCTAGCCAACACTTAGTTGGAAACAAGTTTTTATTCGAGATTGATGGTGACTTGGCTTGTTCGTTTGTCTACCACTAGCTAACTACACTGAGTGTACAAAACATTAACACCACAAGGATATGCACTTTATTCAGTACTACTGCAGTTACTAAATAATTCCAATAGGTGGCAGCATAAGACCACAAATTACATTTCTGAATAATATTTAGCTTCCTCCCTGGATACACCACTCCCCTCACATGAAAATTCCTGCTTTTTTCTGCCCTTTCCACACTGCTAACGCAAGAGGAAGAACTGAAAATGTGTTTAACAGATTACTGTGACGTAATATAATGATGCTTCATGTCTATTATTACCTGTTTTTATGCTCATGTTTATACTTCATTACTATAACAATTATCAATAAGGCTGAACATTAATTCAGTCACCTCTGGTTGACAAAAACTTATTTTCCTAGTACATTCATTGTCAAATTCATCAACCAGCATCGACCCGCTCTGCCTTCTCGCGCAAGCGAGGGGCATGTTGAGGTAAATTTGCTAACCGCGAGGGTTGCATAATGTAATTTATTGGCGGGCTGGAAGATGCACTCGTCCTCTCTATTCCCGAAGCAGTTTACTCCCAATATGATACGGTAACAAGGTCTTTTCATAATGCAATTCTACTAGGGTTGAGGTTAGCGCATCTGACTAGTGATTATTTGGCCGGGGATTATTTGTACAATTTTTTTGCTCTCCCAAAAGCAACACAGCCTTAATACGAGATATATAGCTAACTGTAAAGTAATGAGTGACCATTTTAGAAAATCATGGGACATATAGTCTTTGGTTGCATGCTATTTTATGTCAATCATATTGCTGCTATAACCTATAACTGATGCTTCGGGATCTTATGCTGCCATCTACTGGAAATATTGAGCAATTAAAAGTTATAAATTCATGTAAAGACATCGGTGAGGCAGCTGAGAAATAGTGTATTTTTCCTGTTAATTCCTTAGATCAGTCAAACCTGCCCCACGCCAATTGCTGGACTTTCACAGAGGTTACTAGGTCACCCAGTTCATACCACATTTGAAAARGAAAACAAATGTGGCTTGTTAAAAGTTCTAGGCTACCCTACCTTAGAATTAGGGGTTAGGGTTAAGGCTAAAATAGGTTATACGTAGGGTTAGAGTTTCTGTATAGCACTCTGTGACATCTGCTGATGTAAATCAGGCTTTATAAATGTGATTGACTGTTAGGGTTAAGGCAAAACACAGTATTGGTTTATAGCTCTCTTGCGCCTCCCTGTGGCCTTGTGGGTACTACAAACATAATTCGCGACACTTGCTAGGCTCTTAATCTGAGGTAGCAACTGTGTCAGATCTACAAATCAATGAGCTAGCAACTCAATTCGCTCAATTCGATGCCTACGAAGGAAGATTGACGCATATCAAATTCCCCAGCAGCCATTTAAAAACAACAAATCGTCAAAGATTAATAGTTAAAAATGTATTTTGGTTGTTTAAAATTAAATCAAAGTTTGTCACGTGCGCGGAATACAACAGGTGTAGTACAGTGAAATGCTTACTTACAGGCTCTAACCAATAGTGCAAAAAATGTTARGTGAACAATAGGTAAGTAAAGAAATAAAACAGTAAAAAGACAGGCTATATACAGTAGCGACGCTACATACAGACACCGGTTAGTCAGGCTGATTGAGGTAGTATRWACATGYAGATATGGTTAAAGTGACTATGCATATATGATGAACAGAAAGTAGCAGTAGCGAAAAAGAGGGGTTGGCGGGTGGTGGGACACAATACTGATAGCCCGGTTAGCCAATGTGCGGGAGCACTGGTTGGCCACATCTTGAAAAAGATGACAGGGACCTTCGTTTTTCTTAGGTTTGACACCTTTTTCTGAAAAAAATATGGTTAACCATGACCAGAAAAAGTTTAACGTTAGATGCGTCCTTAGCATCGTGTGTCACCACAACGTGTACTCTAAGCGAACAAAATAGCCGTAACCTTGTTAATAAATAAGTTACCTGAGGTAAACCTGCAAGCTTAACGAGGGATCAACTCATTGCAAACAATGCGAAGCTGGCRTGGTGACGCAAACCAATGGGCTGGGAATAGAACCGTTCTGAAGGCGGTTTGGTGCAGCGGTGCTCGATACAACTAATAGGAGCTGGCAGGGGTGAAAGATGCACTAAAATAAGGCCAGAGATTTTGCGATTACTTCGTAAGTAAAGCTGGAACATAAGGTCTTAATTTTTTTTTTTTTTTAAAGCGTTACAAATGTCAGCCTACTGTGGGAAGCATTGGCGTCAACATGGGCCAACATCCCTGTAGAACACTTTCGAGACCTTGAAGAGTCCATGCCCCGACGAATTGAGTCTGTTTTGAGGGCTACAACTAAATATTAGGAAGGTGTTATTGTTTTGTACACTCAGTAGTTAGCTAGCTGCAGCCGGCTAGATGCGCTAAACTGTGACATAGCTAACTAACTACTAGCATAGCCACCGATGCCATGCCAGCGTGACTGTCAACTTGAATACAATAACACGCTGGTTTTAATAGCATCGATGTTAAGCGTATGTCTATATACAATCATTTAATTTACCTCCGATCAAAGTAGGTACTTTGGCCACAAATTTCTGGACTGCCTGTGCCATGATGGTTTGCTTCAGAGTCGTGAATACGCAATCGGCTATTTGCTGCAACTGAATGTCACCTCCAGCAAGAAGGACCCCTCARGTGCGGCTGCCCTATGATCTGCCTGAACGGAAATAGCTGCAGAGCTGCCTAATTTATTATTATTATTATTATATATATCTATATATTTTTATAAATCTTTATTTAACTAGGCATGAATCATAAACTACTCTGTTTGTTATTCTTTTTTCCCCACTTAATCTTGCTCCATGTCGAAATCCTTTCAGAAAGGTGAAAAATCGTTGTTTTCAATGTCAATAACAGACTGGCAAATTGAGGCCAGTGTATGAAAGTAAAATAGTCACTTAAATATACACGAATGTAAAGTATGATTAGCACATAAAATATGAGTTGCACCTGTATAATCAAATTTAATTTGACACGTGCGCTGAATACAACAGGTGTAGACCTTAGTGAAATGCTTACTTACAGGTCCTACTAACCAACAGTGCACTTTTTAAGGAAACAAAAAGTTATTACGTGAACAATAGATAAGGAAATAAAAAATAGAAAGACAGTGAATAATAACAGTAGCGAGGCTATGTACAGGCACCAGTTAGTCAGGCTAATTGAGGTACTATGTACGTATGGTTAAAGTGACTATGCATATATGATAAACAGAGAGTAGCAGTAGCGTAAAAGAGGGGGTGGTGGGTGGCGGGAGACAATGTTAGGGGGCACCGGTTAGTCGGGCTAATTGAGGTCCTATGTACATGTAGGTATGGTTAAAGTGACTACGTGTATATGATAAACAGAGAGTAGCAGCAGCGTAAAATAGAGGTTGGGGGTGGACACAATGCAAATAGTCCAGGTAGCCATTTGATTACCTGTTCAGGAGTCTTATGGCTTGGGGGTAAAAGCTGTTGAGAAGCCTTTTGGTCCTAGACTTGGCACTCCATTACTGCTTGCCATGCGGTAGTAGAGAGAACAGTCTATGACTGGGGTGGGTGGGGTCTTTGACAATTTTTAGGGCCTTCTTCTGACACCGCCTGGTGTAGAGGTCCTGGATGGCAGGCAGCTTAGCCCCAGTGATGTATTGGGCCGTACGCACTACCCTCTGTAGTGCCTTGCGGTCGGAGGCCGAGCAATTGCCGTACCAGGCAGTGATGCAGCCAGTTAGGATGCTCTTGATGGTACAACTGTAGAACCTTTTGAGGATCTGAGGACCCATGCCAATTCTTTTTAGTTTCCTGAGGGGGGATAGGCTTTGTCGTGCCCTCTTYACGACTGTCTTGGTGTGTTTGGACCATTCTAGTTTGTTGGTGATGTGGACACCAAGGAACTTGAAGCTCTCAACCTGCTCCACTATAGCCCCGTCGATGAGAATGGGGGTGTGCTCGGTCCTCCTTTTCCTGTAGTCAACAATCATCTCCTTAGTCTTGGTTACGTTGAGGGATAGGTTGTTATTCTGGCACCACCCGGCCAGGTCTCTGACCTCCTCCCTATAGGCTGTCTCGTCGTTGTCGGTGATCAGGCCTACCACTATGTTGGAGTCGTGCCTGGTCGTGCAGTCATGAGTGAACAGGGAGTACAGGAGGGGACTGAGCACGCACCCCTGAGAGGGGGCGGCCCCTCAGGAAGTCCAGGATCCAGTTGCAGAGGAAGGTGTTTAGTCCCAGGGTCCTTTGCTTATTGATGAGCTTTGAGGGCACTGTGGTGATGAATGCGGAGCTATAGTCAATGAATGGCATTCTCACATAAGGTGTTCCATTTGTCCAGGTGGGAAAAAGCAGTGTGGAGTGCAATAGAGATTGCATCATCTGTGGATCTGTTGGGGCAGTATGCAAACTGGAGTGGGTCTAGGGTTTCTGGGATAATGGTGTTGATGTGAGCCATGACCAGCCTTTCAAAGCACTTCATGGCTACAGATGTGAGTGTTACGGGTCGGTAGTCATTTAGGCAGGTTACCTTAGTGTTTTTGGGCACAGGCACTATGGTGGTCTACTTAAAACATGTTGGTATTACAGACTCGGACAGGGAGAGGTCGAAAATGTCAGTGAAGACACTTGCCAGTTGGTCAGCGCATGCTTGCAGTACATGTCCTGGTAATCCGTCTGGCCCTGCGGCCTTGTGAATGTTGACCTGTTTAAAGGTCTTACTCGCATCGGCTATGGAGAGCGTGATCACACAGTCTTTTGGAACAGCTGGTGCTCTCATACATGTTTCAGTGTTATTTGCCTCGAAGCAAGCATTGAAGTAGTTTAGCTCGTCTGGCAGGCTCATGTTACTGGGCAGCTCTTGGCTGTGCTTCCCTTTGTAGTCTGTAATGGAATGCAAGCCCTGCTACATCCGACGAGCGTCAGAGCCGGTGTAGTAACGATTCGATCTTAGTCCTGTATTGACGCTCTGCCTGTTTGATGGTTCGTCTGAGGGCATAGCGGGATTTCTTATAAGCTTCCGGGTTAGAGTCCCACACCTTGAAAGCGGTGGCTCTATCCTTTAGCTCAGTGTGAATGTTTCCTGTAATCCATGGCTTCTGGTTGGGGTATGTACGTACAGTCACTGTGGGGATGATGTCCTCGATGCCAGTAACTGATGTGGTGCACTCCTCAATGCCTTCGGAAGAATCCCGGAACATATTCCAGTTTGTGCTAGCAAAACAGTCCTGTAGTTTAGCATCTGCATCATCTGACCACTTTTTCATTGCGCTAGTCACTGGTGCTTCCTGCTTCAAATTTTGCTTGTCAGCAGGAATCAGGAAGATAGAATTATGGTCAGATTTGCCAAATGGAGGGCGAGGGAGAGYTTTGTACGCGTCTCTGTGTGTGGAGTAAAGGTGGTCCAAAGTTTTTTTTCTCCTCTGGTTGCACATTTAACATACTGATAGAAATTTGGTAAAACGGATATAAGTTTCCCTGCAATAAAGTCCCCGGCCACTAGTAGCGCCGCCTCTGGGTGAGCATTTTCTTGTTTGTTTATAGCGGAATACAGCTCATTCAATGATTTCTTAGTGCCAGCCTCAGTCTGTGGTGGTATGTAAACAGCTATTAAAAATACAGATGAAAACTCTTGTGTTAAATTGAGGGTTTTGAGTTTGAGTGACCAATTTAAATTACTGAGCAATGTCATTCTACATTTTGGTTGGATAATTAAATTGGGTTTTGATTATGATATGGAAACTGAATGATTTTTAAAAACTGACAGATTGATTTGGGTTTAGTATGTTAACTATATGAGTGAAGCAATTAATATATTATGGATTGATTGTTTTGATTGTTGTTGTGTACTAAAGATGTTGACACTATTCTCAGCATGCCCTGGTGAATGGAGAGGGTGAACTCTGATCCTGAAACTGATCCTAATCTATTTGATCTGTAGGAGTTGCCTTATAAGTTAGTATCTTTCATACAAATCTTAACCTTGTGACCCATTCAATACATCTGTTGTTTGTCTTGAACATTCAGGAGGATGTACTTTGCTATAAAAAGGTGTTATATTCTTTGTCTCGGGGCTCTCAACTAATCATCTGAGGGTGATTCGTCAACCAGCCATCATTATCGCAGAGCACTCAATCAATTCACTTTGTGTGTGTGTGTGTGTTGTATTGACCTGCTCCCTTATTAAGTGAATAAAGATTTAGTTGAAKTTTAACTCTGAATTGTGTGATATGTTTGTCTGTCCTCATTTGATAAAGAAATTAACCACCACAGGGTGCTTTGCTGGTGACACTGTAATTTATTATTTATTTAGAATTCAAGGCACACTTAACCAGCATGGCTACCACAGCATTCAGCAGCGATACGCCATCCCATCTGGTTTGCGCTTAGTGGGACTATCATTTGTTTTTCAACAGGACAATGACCCAACACACCTCCAGGCTGTGTAAGTGCTATTTGACCAAGAAGGAGAGTGATGGAGTGCTGCATCAGATGACCTGGACTTCACTATCATCCAACCTCAACCCAAATGAGATGGTTTGGGATGACCGCAGAGTGAAGGAAAAGCAGCAGCCAACAAGTGCTCAGCATGTGGGAACTCCRTCAAGACTGTTGGAAAAGCATTCCAGGTGAATCTGGTTGAGAGAATGCCAAGAGTGTGCAAAGCTGTCAAAGCAACRGGTGGCTATTTGAAGAATCTCAAATATAAAATATTTKGATTTATTTAACACTATTTTGGTTACTACATGATTATTTGAGTTTTTATGTCTTCACTATTATTCTACAAAGTAGAAAATAGTCAAATTAAAGAAAAACCCTTGAATGAGTAGGTGTGTCCAAACTTTTGACTGGTACCGTATATCTTACAATCAATAAAGCCAGTCCAACCAATGGCTGTAACATGAGAAATAAAGAGTTCTAACAAAGTGTATTCCACCCATTTACAAATACACTCAAACACATTGCATATTATGTATTCCATCCATTCACGAATAAAGATTTCTCAACAATGTCAATCCAAGCTACTCTATCTCCACATAAACATGCTGTTACATAATTAACTTGACCTTCTCTCTGACCTCCACCTCTCCTCTTCCCTRGGCTGGTGTGGGTAACAAGATTAAGGTCTCAACCCCACAACCAGCTCATTCCAGGTTCCAGGATAGATTGAATGAGCAGGTTGAGCTAAGCGACAACTCATTATTCCCAACATAACCTCTTTGCTAGGAGACTTGATCTTGGTTCAATAAGTTTAACTTAGATACATGTTTCTAGTTGAGTCAATTTGACCATGCCCAATTCAAGCTTATCTTTCTAAATAAAATTAAGTTATATTAGAATATTTGTGACCGACCAGCTCGATTCGGTCTTAAGTAGCAACATTTGAAATTGTGTTTTTTTTTTTTTTTACATTGGATAAAAGTATAGATTCAGAACTAGAAAATTGTATAACATACACTACAGTTGAGGAACAATGGGAAAGTAATTCTGCTTTGGAAGTTAATAAACCCACTTTTGAGAAAACGCCCCCTGAATGTTTTGGTACACCTACTGGAGAGCCCTTCTTTGTCTACATCTATTCAGCATCGTTCACACCCTCTTCATACTTAACTCCACCCATCTCTTTAAGGATTCACATGTGAGGCCAGGTGCTAAACAGAGAGTACGATAGTGTACTAAACAACCTAAGGATATCAAGACTAAAGGCTGGTTTCTACTGGAGTCTGGTTTTAGGTCTGTAGACAGTTGTCTCAGTGACATCATGAACATTCTATTGTCATCCGACATCAAACTTGTCATTGTTGTTATGAAAAAGTATAAACACAAAAACGACAGGCTGCATGACATCAGCAGCCTGGTGGTCCAAAATAGTATAACTGGTGTATTTTAACACCAATAAACCCATCTGTTTAAACACAAATGTACTATATATATATATATATAACTTGGACAGTCTCGTTGACCTAACGTTATATCCTAATTTGACTTTGGTGCAAATCATGTTATTCTTCACATTACTGGCTCTCGTAAACTCACACTATATCAAAGTTTATTTTTCACATGCACAGGATACAGAAGGTATAAATGGTACAGTGAAATGGTTACTTGCATAGTGGAGTCTTTTGTTTAGACATGTAGCTAGCTAGCTAAATAATGAACCATAATCCCAACTCATAACGTTACTACCCTGCATGAATCTGCAGGTAGCTAAAGCTTACCAACTAGGTTCAATGTTAGCTAGCTAAAATTAGGCTATAACTAGCAATGCATATGGCTCAGAGATACAAATAATATTACTACACAGACCATACACAAAAGCTAACAGTATGCTTTAAATTGCAATGAAAACAACTTTGACAAAATTAGAAACGTATAATATCTGAAAATGTAGCTAGACTCTCTTACTCGTATACATGGATAAACGCTTCTCCCTCTTTTTTAAAAACATTTATACGTCATTTTACCAGGTAAGTAGACTGAGAACACGTTCTCATTTACAGCAATGACCTGGGGAATAGTTACAGGGGAGAGGAGGGGGATGAATGAACCAATTGTAAACTGGGGATTATTAGGTGACCGTGAAGGTTTGAGAGCCAGATCAGGAATTTAGCTAGGACACCGGGGTTAACACCCCTACTCTTACGATAAGTGCCATGGGATCTTTAATGACCTCAGAGAGTCAGGACACCCGTTTAACGTCCCATCCGGAAGACGGCACCCTACACAGGGCAGTATCCCAATACATTGGGGATGTATTTTTTATACCAGAGGAAAGAGTGCCTCCTACTGGCCCTCCAACACCACTTCCAGCAGCATCTGGTCTCCCATCCAGGGACTGACCAGGACCAACCCTGCTTAGCTTCAGAAGCAAGCCAGCAGTGGTATGCAGGGTGGTATCTTTGTCATGTATGCTATGGTTGCCCTTAGTTGAAGATGTAATCCGGAGACAGGTGTTTTATACAACAGCCTTCTGTGTGTTCTCTTTGACTCCCGCTGCATATTTGCAATCAAAAGCCAGAATTTTCTCCATCTCCTTAGCTATCAAACTGCTTCCACCGGGCATTCCGCTGATTTTAAAACTCGGTCCTCCAGAAAGTGGAGAACATTAGCAACACTTTTGCAGTTCTTTGTAATATCTTTCAAAAAATACATGTTAGAAAGGATTACCTACACATACTGACCAGCTCATGTTATAGCTCTTATACACATCTAGATGTGTATAAGAGACAGCACTTATGCAGTTCTACTTTGTAATATCTTTCAAAAAATACATGTTAGAAAGGATTACCTACACATACTGACCAGCTCATGTTACAGACAGAAGAGGATTACCTACACATACTGACCAGCTCATGTTATAGACAGAAGAGGATTACCTACACATACTGACCAGCTCATGTTACAGACAGAAGAGGATTACCTACACATACTGACCAGCTCATGTTATAGACAGAAGAGGATTACCTACACATACTGACCAGCTCATGTTATAGACAGAAGCGGGCTACATGGCAGACCAATCCAAACTCATCTCTCGGCATGTCCAGCCAATCATAGCTAGAGGGAAGGTTCCTGTCTTTTTCCATGGCTCGTATTTTATTCCTATTTACAGATGGCATACACATTTGTTATTAAGGCACATGAAAGTTCACATGTTCCAGAACACATTTCTGCCAACAAAAACAAAAATAAAAGTTTACGTTCAAATGCCTCCTGTGAAGTAGTGACGCTTGACATACGGAKAGTTTCCTGAAACAAGTCACATTTACGCAAGTTAGCTGGTTCATTTATTGATCCTGCATTATAATATAGGCTACCCCTATCGAGTCCCTTCAGTTTAGCTCAAAAATGTTTATGATGCAAAACATAGCAACTGTCTGGGTCTCCACAAATGATGGATCAGATGTTGGAAAACACCTCTTCAGTTCAACTCCACATCTTCTAAAATTTGTGCTGTGAAGCATGTGCCCTGCACTGAGGGCAGATAAGGCCAGCTCTGCTGGTTGAATCGCAATATTTAGGAGCCACTGTTAATTTCCCTCCATACTCTGAACCCTTGAAGAGGTCCTCCTCCTCACACAGGTGTGCCTAGTGACAGGTGCAGCTCTTCCGTCTCAACATTCCTTAAGTCCTGGTGCCTCTCTGTGCTGGGTCACTGCCCAGATGCGAGAGCCATGAGAGGAGCAGTATGTGTGAGGGGTTGTAGTAGTTATACGACCTGCATGCCAAGCTGCTGAGCAGTGTCCTGTAGCATCACAGTGTCCTCCCCTGCCTGAGACGGGTCACCACTAGTCAGAACATAGAACACCCCCTCCCCCTGATCCCCCACCCCACCCTCCTCCAACAGCACCCCTCTCATCTCCACCTGTATGTCCGTGGAGTGTGCTACCGCCCTGGCATCCTCCTCGTCCTCCCCAGGCCCCAGGCTATCTGTCTGGGAAGCGTCGTCTCCCTCCTCCCCCTCCTGGCCCTCCGGTCTCTCTCTCATCAGTTGTTCAGTTAGCTCCACGCTCTCATAGCGAATCAGCTGCAGACGCATAAAGCCGTCCTCGTGTTTCTTATACCTGGGAGAGAGAGGGAAGAGAGAAAGAAGTTAGCCACAAGACCAAAATGATGATCCAAATAGGCTCAGACTTTCTCATTCATTCCCATTCACCTACTAATGATACTGGTGCCAAACTACGTATATTGAATGAGATCTTACCAATGCGGACTATCTCAACATAAACATGCTGTTAGATACAATCTCAACCACACGCACTATAGAATTGGTTGTCCTAGTATGCTGGCTATAAATGCTCTGTTTGCCATGTTGAATGGCTCAGTGGTTGGTACCTGAATCGGGGGTGTCCGGAGGGCCATTTGAACTGGTGCTTCTTGAGGAGGTGGGCAGTGAGGTTGTTTCCCCTAGTGAAGCACTGCTCACAGACATGACACTTGTAGCGAGCCACAAAATCTCCCTGAGTTGTCAACACAAAAGGTAAACATGTTSAAATATAGTTTAGGCTTTGAGCGCATACATTAGAGTTGTCTTTACATGGCCGACTTGCACAACAGGGCTTCAAATGGTTATTTTCAGCACGGTTCCAGCAACTATGGCGGATGCATAACTAGGCCTGTCCAGTACARCTTGGCTCAGCAGTGTGAAAAGTATACATCTCCCTCTCTCACCTCATGTACTTTCTTGTAGTGGTTCTTGATGGAGTGCAGTGAGCGTGTGGTGTAGTCACAGTTAGTGAGGTCACAGCGGTAGGCCGGCTCAGTGCTGTGGGTGTCCAGGTGTTTACGAAGGTCGATAAGGTTTTTACAGCTGAGATACACACACCACAGGAAAGATGGGTCACCCTTTACTAACATTCAGGCAATTGTTAACACTTGACCACACTAAAACAGGTACTTCTAAGATATAATTAATTTCCTTTTATAATAAAGTATGGACATCATCTCTGTCAAAGACGGATAGTGTTGGTTTATACTACAGACCGGGAGTCCTGGGTATTACTTTAGTATCTACTAACCTACCTGTACTCGCAGTATTCACAGCTGTAAGGCTTCTCCTTGCTATGGCGGAACTTGATGTGGTTCCGCAGCGATGAGGGGGACGGGCAGGTCATGTCACACAATGGACACTTGTAGTGGTTGACTAACAGCAGATAGGGGCAGAGAGAAAAAGGAACCGATCAGAACACTGCACTACTCGGCAGCAAACGATAGTAGCGATTGATCAACGTGTGATCTAAATACAAAGAAGGGAGTTCAAGGGGCTGACCATGATTCCTCATGTGGTCCCGCAGTAGTCTCTCCGTTGCAAAGCGCTTGGAGCAGTGGGAGCACTGAAACCTCTGACCTACGAGAGACAAGGGAAGGAACACACACACACGCGAGACAGTCATTAAGTAGTAAATATGTTATTGGGTTATACTTCAATGTTAACAAAGCCCTAAATCCAATCCACCCCTGAACATCCCCTCTCACCCTCGATGGTGGTCTGCCGTCTGATGTGGTCAAAGAACTTGGTGTTGTTGGCGAACATCCCTCCACAGATTGGGCAGGCCACCACCTTCTCCCCAGTGTGGCTCCGCAGGTGCTCCCGCAGCTTAAAACGCCCTTTAAACTTGGCCTCGCAGTCTAGAGAAAAGTCAGGGGGAAATAAGTAGTTGATATTCTCAGTTGTGGTATTCACTCTGGTTCCAGGTATCATTACAGCCGGTTATAGGCCAACCCTGCTCTTACCTATTTTATCCACTGTCAATTCAAAGATAATTTTAAAAAAAATACACACCAACTGAAAGACTCAGTCACCTCTCAGTTTCTCCTGAATAGTTGTAAGCTGCCACCTTCTGTACTACCATCTTGACAGGGGTCAGTGGACTCACCCTTCCAGCCACAGCACACCAATGTCTCCTTATCAGCAGAGGGTACGTCCATACACATGCTGTGCATCTCCACATGGCGGTAGAACCACTCTGGGTTGACCAGAGAGGGTTGCTGCAAACACGCATACAAAAAGACGTGTTCCTGTCAAAGACCGTTACTACGAGAGTGAGACCAACAAAAGCACATGATCTGATAACTTCCCCACTTAAACTGAGGTGCTTCATCCACTTGAATAGAACCTAAACCCATCTAAAGAAAACAGCTGTGTGTTCTGTGCATGTCCCTTGTCTATGCCCGRCTTAATACTAGGTCTGTCTGTCCACGAGCTTCACATCTAAGCTAGATATGACCCACACTAACAGCGTCTCACCTCACATTGTTCCCACTGGCAGAKGAAGTTGTCTGTTATGTCAGGCACGATGTTGCGGTTGTGGAGGCCAATGGTGCAGGTGCCGAGGCTGGGCTGGGCCTTGAATACCCCCTGGCCCCACTGCTTCAGCTTGGTGTGGTAACAGTGAAAATACACATGGCGCTTCAACTCCTCAGCACTCTCCACAGAGCAGAACCCACAGTCTTTCCATATACAACTGTGCTCCTCTAGTGACAGAAAACAAACAAGAGACATGAATTTCAATGTGTGACCATGAAATTCCAAATACAAACTCGCAGAGTTCGGTCATCATTATTATCCCATAATTGTGGAAGACACTCATGATGTACACTGTTTACAGTGCATTCGGAAAGTATTCACACCCTTTGACTTTTTCCACTTTGTTACTTTACAAAGTGGGGTCACTTAGAAATTCTTGTTTTTGAAAGAAAAGCACATTTTTTGTCCATTAAAATAACATAAAATTGATCAGAAATACAGTGTAGACAATGTTAATGTTGTAAATGACTATTGTACATTTACATTTACATTTAAGTCATTTAGCAGACGCTCTTATCCAGAGCGACTTACAAATTGTAGCTGGAAATGGCTGATTTTTTATGGAATATCTACATAGGCGTACAGAGGCCCATTATCGGCAACCATCACTCCTGTGTTCCAATGGCACATTGTGTTAGCTCATCCAAGTATATCATTTTTAAAAGGCTAAAACCCTTTTCCAGTTATGTTAACACAGCTGAAAACTGTTGTTCTGATTAAAGAAGCAATAAAGCTGGCCTTCTTAAGACTAGTTGAGTATCTGGAGCGTCAGCATTTGTGGGTTCGATTACAGGCTCAAATTGGCCAGAAACAAAGAACTTTCTTCTGAAACTTGTCACAACAGACAAAAACAGTGTGCTTAATCTAATAACACACAATTATACGTGTTCATGTCTTTATTGAACACACTGTGTAAACATTCAGTGTACAGTTGTGGGTATATGTGGGTTTTGGTTKGTCCACCTGCCTCTTGAGGATTGACCACAAGTTCTCAATGGGATTAAGGTCTGGGGAGTTTCCTAGCCATGGACCCAAAATATCGATGTTTTGTTCCCTGAGCCACTTAGTTATCACTTTTGCCTTATGGCAAGGTGCTCCATCATGCTTGAATCAACTTTAGGAGACGGACCTGGTGCTTGCTGAACTTTCTTGGGTGCCCTGAAGCCTTCTTCACAACAATTGAACCGCTCTCCTTGAAGTTCTTGATGGTCCGATAAATGGTTGGTTTAGGTGCAATCTTACTGGCAGCAATATCCTTTCCTGTGAAGCCCTTTTTGTGCAAAGCAATGATGACGGCACATGTTTCCATGCAGGTAACCACGGTTGACAGAGGAAGAACAATGATTCCAAGCACCACCCTCCTTTTGAAGCTTCCAGTCTGTTATTCGAACTCAATCAGCATGACAGAGTGATCTCCAGCCTTGTCCTCGTCAACACTCACACCTGTGTTAACGAGAGAATCACTGACATGTCAGCTGGTCCTTTTGTGGCAGGGCTGAAATGCAGTGGAAATGTTTTTTGGGGATTCAGTTCATTTGCATGGCAAAGAGGGACTTTGCAATTAATTGCAATTCATCTGATCACTCTTCATAACATTCTGGAGTATATGCAAATTGCCATCATACAAACTGAGGCAGCAGACTTTGTGAAAATTTATATTTTGTGTCATTCTCAAAACTTTTGGCCACGACCGTAGGGTGGAAAAAGTATGTGAACCCCTGGATTTCATAACTTATTGATCCTCTTTTAGGCTGGGTTTCTGTATAGCACTTTGTGACATCGACGGATGTAAAAATGGATTAATACATTTGATTGAATAACCTAAACCAAACGTTTTCTGTAGTTGCGGATCAGACCTGCACAACAGTCAGGAGGAATTTTGGACCATTCATCTTTACGAAACTGTTTCAGTTCAGCAATATTCTTGGGATGTCTGGTGTGAACCGCTCTATAGGTCATGGCACAGCATCTCAATCGGGTTGAGGTCAGGACTCTGACTGGGCCACAGCAGAATGCGTATTTTCTTCTGTTGAAGCCATTCTGTTGTTGATTTCCTACTGTGTTTTGGGTCGTTGTCCTGTTGCATTACCAAACTTCTGTTGAGCTTCAATTGGCGGACATATAGCCTAACATTCTCCTGCAAAATGTTTTGATAAACATGGGAATTAATTTTTCCGTCAATGATAGCAAGCTGTCCAGGCCCAGAGGTAGCAAAGCAGCCCAAACCATGATGCTCCCTCCACCATACTTTACAGTTGAGATGAGGTTTTGATGTTGGTGTGCTGTGCCATTTTTTCTCCACACATAGTGTTGTGTGTTCCTTCCAAATAACTCAACTTTAGTTTCAACTGTCCTGCACAGAATATTTTGCCAGTAGCACTGTGGAACATCCAGGTGCTCTTTTGCGAACTTCAGACGTGCAGAAATGTTTTTTTTTGGACAGCRGTGGCTTCTTCCGTGGTGTCCTCCCCTGAACACCATTATTGTTTAGTGTTTTTCGTATCATAGACTCGTCAACAGAGATGTTAGCATGTTCCAGAGATTTCTGTAAGTGTTTAGCTGACACTAGGATTCTTCTTTACCTCATTGAGCATTCTGCGATGTGCTCTTGCAGTCATCTTTACAGGATGGCCACTCTTAGGGAGAGTAGCAACAGTGCTGAACTTTCTCCATTTACAGACAAAAAAAAGGCATGCACTGATTCTCGCACACAAGCTTGGCATCATTCACAAGCGATAGTATAATCATTCACAAGTGATGTGGTAATATTGTCACCCATCAGACTGTTCTTGATCTAATCTTGTCTTTACATATACTAAATAATATGTGACATTTGTTTTGATTTAGAATGGACTATTATCATGCACCCGTTTCGAAACAGGGGCAGGGAGGAGAAAAAAATCTACGCACTTAAATAGCAAACWGAGGATGCTTTTCCTATGGTTTATTTTCATGCCAGCCAGATAGGCTATATTCCTGTTGTAAAGAGAAGCAAATGTGCTTAATATCAGGAAAGTTGAGAAATACACATAGTAGGCCTAGCCTATATAAAGCTGATGGGATTCTCCTCTTTTTAATAGAGGCCATTCTCTATTACTCTATCACACAATGCCTTTAGAAATGTTGCGCAACATGAGCTATCATGAAGTGTTTGATTAGATTTTTGATTACATTTGCATTGACGTCAGAGTGATTAGTGGGACAATAGTGTGCGGAGCACCAGGTAATTAGTATGTTTGGTAGGCTACTAATGACCATCAGCAGCAGCAGAGCTTGGAGGAGCCTAATTATCGTGATTAAACAGTCACATGGAATTTGACTGCCCTCATGACTCGTGACCATCGGTGTGGCAGTAATACGATCACCGTAACAGCCCTAGTCCTGCTAAGCATTCAAAATGGAACAAGTACTTTTGGGTGTCAGGGAAAATGTATGAAGTAAAAAGAACATTATTTTCTTTAGGAATGTACTCAGTAAAGTAAATATTTTCAAAAATATAAATAGTATTTATATTTTTGAAAATGTTTACAGTCCATGGTAAGACAAAAATATAAATAGTATAGATACCCCAAGAAAAGACTTAAGTAATTTAGTATTTTTACTGAAGTACTTTACACCACTGAGCATATCACTCATCCCTTGGTGCTAGCACAGATCCAATACTCAGAGATCATCTCAGGACCCCTCACCCTTGACCCATCCTCCTCTACTTTCTTCACTGCCTCAGCATACGACACCTTCTGCGCTACTCTGACCACCTCCACCTGCCTCTCTCGCACCGGACACTTCCGAGCCCCAGCAACATGGTCACCCCTACAGCTGACAACTTTACCTACCGAAACTACACAATCCTCTGTCCCATGCCCACCTGTATAATTCCCACATCTTGGCATCTCCCTCCTAAATACTGCTGCTACATGACCATAAACGTTGCACCTGAAACACTGCAGTGGATTCGTCACAAAAGCTCTAACAGGTCTGCGTCACACCAAACAGCGGGAGCCACAAACACCAGGAATCCTCAACCTGTACACTTAACGCTACTCCAGAAATCACTCCTTCAAATGGTGCCCCATTCCTAATCGCAAAGCAAGAAACAGATCTTGACCCATGTTGCGTGACACAGAGCACTCACTCCCTCTGGTCCAAAGAAACAAAACTAATTTCACAAGTCCACTACAGGTTACCTTCACTGATTCAACAGCTTCCCCACCCACCCTGAAACCACAAATAGRTCCGCCAAAAGGCAAGGATCCACTTTCTCCAAAAATGTCTCTCCTCCTGGACCATATTCTTCTTCAACATGTCCATCAATGCCAGACACGGGCTCCAAGCTCTTTACTACACCTTCCACCTAGCTTAACTCACCCTTATTCACTTACATTTCACCACCAGGACTAGGTCTGGCACTGTTTGCACTTGACACCAATCATCTTCGACACCCCATTTCAATTTTTACTACTTTCTGAAATTTGATTGATGGAACAATCCAGCCAATAGGAGGCTGATTGGTCAGAAGTAAAAAAGGTACTGGCTCCACAGCAGCTCAAATAAAACATTTGACTTATGAATCTCTGTTTACAAACTTTAAAAAACTTTCTTCGAGTTTACGAATCTCTTGGTAACGTGACAGAACTCAGCGCGCAGATTAAAATGTACAAGTGTATTTTTGATTCACAGCAGAATATTCATAGTCGTAAAAATAAATGCTTGCAAATCTTATTCAATGTATTCAAATGTCAAGTTACACATGATACAAGCTCACTAAATGTAATCACATATTTGCAAGTCGTACTTGCAGCCACAAATAATGTGCAACAACGAAATTCAAAATACAAACTCACAGGGTTCATTATTATCCCACACACTATAGGCGTAGGTACTTTATCTCAAATCATATTAACTTTTCTTTGTCCTGTGTTTTGATGAAAAGTTAAAGTTGAGCATTCACTGGCTTTTCCTCTCATGTAATGTCTCTCACAGAGTGCCACTYCACGTCGGAGGCACAGGCTGTGAAAAGAGACGACTCCATTCTCCCCCCCCACCCGCTCACCAAATGAGAAATTGTCACCTTCCTCTATGTCCAGCGCCTTGAAGTGACCCTCCACATGCCCGCAGAACTCCTGCATCTGATCGAATGACTCTTGACAAGAACCCCACTCACACGCCAACTCAAGCGGTGAGTCATCTTTTCTCGCCGGTTTGTTTGCAGGAGGCATCTCTCACTATGAGTCTTATGCACGGTCGTGTATTGGGAAAAAGATAACGTCGTTATATGGAAACGAAAATTGTCTTGCTAGCTAGCTAAACTGGACAGCTGCCATTAGCCAACGTTAATATCCACGTGTGACAACAACGTTCTGATATCGTTACAACGAATGTGATCATGTTGAAAAGTCCAAAACACAATTGCTCAGTTATTTAGACTAAGAATAAACAAATCTACAAGTTCGCTAGCTACCTGGATGTTGTTAGCCAAACGTTTCCTGATGTGTTTCTGAGCTCCAATCAGAAATCACTTCATAGTCAGTGTCCAATGGACTTTCAGTAAAAGTCAGCCCAATAATGTATTGGCCAATCACGTAAGGCGGTTYCATGGGCTAGATGGGTACGACTGGAAAATTGACCTCTGAAAACAGGAACGATTAGAAACAGTTCCATTTAGAAATATCAGTTGTGTCTGTATTCGGCATTAGACTCAAAATAATGAAATAACAATTTCATAAAGGACATGATTTGTTCTGAGCACTTATTTATTTCCTGGTTTGAGCATTCCATTACAAACGTAAAACACATCATAAAGTATTGTACACTTGTATTTACATTCTTACAACCAGCAGAATTAACCCAGTGTCAAATGAGCCTAACAGCATGAACGCAAAGCTTACAAATACATTATGGATTGAGAAAAAACTGTTTTCACATTCCATGTCCTTCTTTAATAAGTTCGTAAAAATACACCTCCTAACCAATAATACAAAGAAAAGTCTTGGTATATTCATCTAGCTCTTGCAGTGGTGTAAAGTAAAAAATACTTTAAAGTACTACTTAAGTAGTTTTTTGGGGTATCTGTACTTGGCTTTACTATTTATATTTTTGACAACTTTTACTTTTACTTCACTACATTACTAAAGACAATATTGTATTTTTACTCCATACATTTTCCCCGACAACCCAAAGTACTCTTTACATTTTGAATGCTTAGCAGGACAGGAAAATTGTGAAATTCACGTACTTCAGGCGGACTCACTTGACGGTCTGACGGACTCACTTGACACAAATGCATCTTTTTTAAATAATGTCTAAGTGTTGGAGTGTGCCCCTGGCAAGCCGTACATTTTAAAAACAAAAAGATGGTGTTGTCGGCTTTGCTTAAAATAAGGAATTTGAAATGATATATACTTTTTACTTTTGATATTTAAGTATATTTTAGCGATTACATTTACTTTTGATACTTAAGTATATTTAAAACCAAATACTTTTAGACTTTTACTAAAGTAGTAATTTAGTGGGTGACTTCCTTTTTAATTGAGTAACTTTCTATTAAGGTATTGTTACTTTTACTCAAGTATGACAATTGGATACTTTTTCCACTATTGAGCTCTTGTAATCGCACCCATATTACTCTCCACCCTCAACTCCTCTAGAATTAAAGTAAGGCTTTAAACCCCTCAGAGAATAACTACAGATATCCTCCTAATCCCTCAATATGTTTGTGTCACAAAGAGTAGAAATCCTCGATATAGTCTTGGCTTGGACCTGGATATGGCCCCCCTGTGTTTCTTTTCACAACTGTATGATTGTGATTCAGTGCGTCATCGTTCATCCAAAACATGGTAAATTTCCCATACTAAATGCAGATTCTCAACCTAGCCTCAGAGCATTTCGTATTATTCTGCATGTAAATCTGAGACACCCCATTTAGTATGATATGTTACGTTTCGTATGGTATGTATTCATTTGTGGATGTCCATCACACATTAATTGCAATGCTCTAGAGGGGCATGATTTTTCACCGTCCCTTTTTCTTTGAAGAACTGAAGTCATCCTCAGCTCTCAGTCTTGTAAACGGACCAATTGTACGCAAAAAGGGAGATGTGTAGCAATAATCAAGGAATCTGAGAGCGAACCGGCTCTACATGTTTTCTGACCTGTGACCCACTGACACCTCCACCAGTTAGAGAGGAGTAAGGGACAGTTATACATTTAATGGGGTGGGTGGGATGGTCCAAAAAACGGTAGGGTTGTGTGATTTGGTTTTTAGCTTTGGGGAGGGTTGTGTGATTTTACTATTGTCTACAGAGCTGTAGACCACACTAGAGCTGTAGACCATACAAAGAGAGCGTACAAAGGTCTCCCTCGCCCTCCATTTGGCAAATCTGACCACAATTCTATCCTCCTGATTACTGCTAACAAGCAAAAATTWAAGCAGGAAGCACCAGTGATTCGGTTTATAAAAAAGTCGTCAGATGAAGCAGATGCTAAACTACAGGACTGTTTTGCTAGCACAAACTGGAATATGTTCCGGGATTCTTCCGAAGGCATTGAGGAGTGCACCACATCAGTTACTGGCATCGAGGACGTCATCCCCACAGTGACTGTACGTACATACCCCAACCAGAAGCCATGGATTACAGGAAACATTCACACTGAGCTAAAGGATAGAGCCACCGCTTTCAAGGTGTGGGACTCTAACCCGGAAGCTTTTAAGAAATCCTGCTATGCCCTCAGACGAACCATCAAACAGGCAAAGYGCCAGTACAGAACTAASATTTAATCGTACTACACCGGCTCCGACGCTTGTCTTATGTAGCAGGGCCTGCAAACTGTTACAGACTACAAAGGCCGCAAGCTGCCCAGTGACACGAGCCTGGCAGTCGAGCTAAATCACTTCTWTGCTCGCTTCGAGGCAAGCAACACTGAGGCATGCATGAGAGCACCAGCTGTTCCGGACGACTGTGTGATCACGCTCTCCGTAGCCGATGTGAGTAAGACCTTTAAACAGGTCAACATTCACAAGGCCGCGGGGACAGACGGATTACCAGGACATGTGCTCCGGGCATGTGCTGACCAACTGGCAGGTGTCTTCACTGACATTTTCAACATGTCCTTGATTGAGTCTGTAATACCAACATATTTCAAGCAGACCACCATAGTCCCTGTGCCCAAGAACACTAAGGTAACCTGCCTAAATGACTATACACCCGTAGCGCTCACGTCCATAGCCATGAATTGCTTTGAAAAGCTGGTCATTGCTCACATTAACAMCATTATCCCAGAAACCCTAGACCCACCCAAACAGATCCACAGATGATGCAATCTCTATTGCCCTTTCCCACCTGGACAAAAGGCACACCTACGTGAGAATGCTATTCATTGACTACAGCTCAGCATTCAACACAAGTGCCCTCAAAGCTCATCACCAAGCTAAGGATCCTGGGACTAAACACATCCCTCTGCAACTGAATCCTGGACTTCCTGACGGGCCGCCCCCAGGTGGTGAGGGTAGGTAGCAACACATCCGCCACACTGATTSTCAACACTGGAGCCCCTCAGGGGTGCATGCTCAGTCTCCTCTTGTACTCCCTTTTCACCCATGACTGTGTGGCCAGACACGACTCCAACACCATCAATACGTTTGCAGAAGACACAACAGTGGTAGGCCTGATCACCGACAACGATGAGACAGCCTATAGGGTGGAGGTCAGGGACCTGGCCGGGTGGTGCCAGAATAACAAACTATCCCTCAACGTAATCAAGACAAAGATGATCGTGGACTACAGAAAAAGGAGGACCGAGCACTCCCCCATTCTCATCGACAGGGCTGTAGTGGAGCAGGTTGAGAGCTTCAAGTTCCTTGGTGTCCACATCCCCAACAAACTAGAATGGTCCAAACACACCAAGACAGTCGTGAAGAGGGCACGACAAAGCCTATTCCCCCTCAGAAAACTAAAAAGATTTGGCATGRGTCCTCAGATCCTCAAAAGGTTCTACAGCTGCAACATTGAGAGCATCCTGACTGGTTGCATCACTGCCTTGTACAGCAACTGCTCGGCCTCCGACCGCAAGGCACTACAGAGTGTAGTGCGTATGGCCCAGTACATCACTGGGGCCAAGCTGCCTCCCATCCAGGACCTCTACACCAGGCGGTGTCAGAGGAAGGCCCAARACCCCAGCCACCCCAGTCATAGACCTTTCTCTCTGCTACCGCATGGCAAGYGGTGCCGGAGCACCAAGTCTAGAACCAAAATGCTTCTCAACAGCTTCTACCCCTAAGCCATAAGAGTCCTGAACAGGTAATCAAATGGCTACCCGGACTATTTGCATTGTGTGTGTGTGTCCCCCACCCCTCTTTTACGCTGCTGCTACTCTCTGTTTATCATCTATGCATAGTCACTTTAACTATACCTACATGTACATATTACCTCAATTAGCCCGACTAACCGGTGCCTGTATATACAGTTGAAGTCAGAAGTTTACATACACCTTAGTCAAATACATTTAAACTCAGTTTTTCACAATTCCTGACATTTAATCCTAGTAAAAATTCCCTGTCTTAGGTCAGTTAGGATCACCACTTAAGCCATTTTGCCACAACTTTGGAAGTATGCTTGGGGTCATTGTCCATTTGGAAGACCCATTTGCTACCAAGCTTTCACTTCCTGATTGATGTTTTGAGATGTTGCTTCAATATATCCACATAATTTTCTCTCCTCATGATGTCATCTATTTTGTGAAGTGCACCAGTCCCTCCTGCAACAAAGCACCCCCATAACATGATGCTGCCACCCCCGTGCTTCACGGTTGGGATGGTGTTCTTCGGCTTGCAAGCCTCCCCCTTTTTCCTCCAAACATAACAGTTCTATTTTTGTTTCATCAGACCAGAGGACATTTCTCCAAAAAGTACAATCTTTGTCCCCATGTGCAGTTGCAAACCGTAGTCTGGCTTTTTTATGGCGATTTTGGAGCAGTGGCTTCTTCCTTCCTGAGCGGCCTTTCAGGTTATGTCGGTATAGGCCTCGTTTTACTGTGGATATAGATACTTTTGTACCTGTTTCCTCCAGCATCTTCACATGGTCCTTTGCTGTTGTTCTGGGATTGATTTGCACTTTTTGCACCAAAGTACGTTCATCTCTAGGAGACAGAATGCGTCTCCTTCCTGAGCGGTATGACGGCTGCGTGGTCCCACAGTGTTTATAGATGTGTACTATTGTTTGTACAGATGAACGTGGTACCTTCATCCATTTGGAAATTGCTCCCAAGGATGAACCAGACTTGTGGAGGTCTACAATTTGTTTTCTGAGGTCTTGGCTGATTTCTATTGATTTCCCCATGATGTCAAGCAAATAGGCACTGAGTTTGAAGGTAGGCCTTGAAATACATCCACAGGTACACTTCCAATTGAGTCAAATGATGTCAATTAGCCTATCAGAAGCTTCTAAAGCCATGACATCATTTTATGGAATTTTCCAAGCTGTTGGCACAGTCAACTTAGTGTACTTCTGACCCCCAGGATTTGTGATACAGTGAATTATAAGTGAAATAATCTGTCTGTAAACAATTGATGGAAAAATTACTTGTGTCATGCACAAAGTAGATGTCCTAACCGACTTGTCAAAACTATAGTTTGTTAACAAGAAATGTGGTTGAAAAACGAGTTTTAATGACTCCAAACTAAGTGTATTTAAACTTCTGACTTCAATTGCATGTGATCAACATGCAGTAGGAAAACACRCAGTATGTAACCAAAACAGTCACATTCCACTTACTCTATTCTCCAATTCGTCATCCCTGCTGGGGTGTTTCTCAGACAGACACTGTTGGAATTGGTCACCCTATTGAATAATTGGTGACAGTTCAGTTTTGGACAGACCTRCATTTTGTGTTCATGGATATACAGAAAACCCATGAGGACCACATGGCTTAGTAAAATGGTCAACATTTTGTGACATACCCAAATAAGGCAAAATCCATTAACAAATAAGACCAACCTGTTGATCAATGGTCGATCGTTCTTCTTGGTGGCACACTTATGGCCAGAGAATTTTGCACCCAGATGCCTTKCCTTCGCTTTATTGGCATAGGACTTTCCACACTTCCGCCAATGGTCAGTACAGCAGCCAGTCGGTAGACACCCGTCTGGGCGCTGTCCGATGAGGAGCAGTAGCACGTCTCCGTTGGCAACAGGGTAATAACATGCTGCTTGTCTGGGAAGCCCTGTTAGAGGAATGATTGGGTGCTTGGCACCAGRATGATTCGTCCTTTTGCCACAGTCATCCTGGCCAAGGCCTCCGCTCCAGTTTCTGCCATGTCAACCTCTTCCTGTGCCACACAGGACTGGATGCCTTCAGCAAAGGACACCATGTCTTTCTCCAATGTGTGGTAGGGGACAGTGGTGGTGGTTATTCGCCTGGAAAATTGCTCATGGCACTCAGGGGTCAGCTGGAAATTTTCTAGGTTACAGTAGCCCCGCAGCACTTCCCTCAAGGCAAGGGTTTGGAGTTTTTTTTACTCTGACCTTCCATCCAACCAATGCCTTGAGGACAGCATTGAAGCTCTCTGAGCAGTTGTTGGTAATTCCGTCTGACTGGATGCCCAAGCTGTTTAGCACATATTGTGTGTGCTCTCTTGTCCATGGCGTCGGACACCGACTGATAGAAATAAGCTTTAAAATCAGGGCTCCAGTGTGCATTCGTAGTCACTCCTTGATTTTGAGGCCAAGAGCTCTTGGGTGGCGTTCTGGTAATCGGCCACAGCTTGGGCACCCTCTGACCCCATCTTGTGCTTCACATTGTTCGAGATGTGGTTACAGCAATTGACCATCCTGGCTTGCAGGCAGCACAGACTGGATTACTCCCTCAATAGTCACCTCACGGTCTGTGCAGAAGATTGCTGTTGATAGTTGGGGAAGGAGTGAAAGGATGGKGTGAAAKAACTGTTTGTGGTTTTCCATGTGCCGGGTGGTGTGAATGAGGAATGCCAGGGGAAGGACAGGTGCCTCTTGAAATGCTACATTRCGGAAAACAAGGGGTAAGSATAAAGATTGCCGMGGTCAAACGTGGTGTCATAGTGAAAAATGCTTGCTCCTTGGTGTTTTGATTTTAATGCCTGCCTTGGCCTCTTCAACCATTTCTGGTGCTGCCACCACTAGAAGGGTTGTGGGTCGAGTCTCCATATGTGTGACAATTCCAGGGAGAATATCACATATTATATGTGTTGCCACCAACTCGCCCCTGTCCAAAACAGTCAGGTCCCTTGCTCGATGAATTGTGTTCTTGACTTGTGCCAATTTGTGAGGTTGATACTCCGGCATGAATGATGCATTTGCGGGTGGTGGTGGGTTATGTCCGAGTATACAGTTGTGGCCAAAAGTTTTGAGAATGACACAAATATTAATTTCCACAAAGTTTGCTGCTTCAGTGTCTTTAGATATTTTTGTCAGATGTTACTATGGAATACTGAAGTATAATTACAACCATTTCATAAGTGTCAAAGGCTTTTATTGACAATTACATGAAGTTGATGCTAAGAGTCAATATTTGCAGTGTTGACCCTTCTTTTTCAAGACCTCTGCAATTCGCCCTGGCATGCTGTCAATTAACTTCTGGGCCACATCCTGACTGATGGCAGCCCACTCTTGCATAATCAATGCTTGGAGTTTGTCAGAATTTGTGGGTTTTTGTTTGTCCACCAGCCTCTTGAGGATTGACCACAAGTTCTCAATGGGATTAAGGTCTGGGGAGTTTCCTGGCCATGGACCCAAAATATCGATGTTTTGTTTTTTAATTGAAATTCATCTGATCACTCTTCATAACATTCTGGAGTATATGCAAATTGCCATCATACAAACTGAGGCAGCAGACTTTGTGAAAATTGATATTTGTGTCATTCTCAAAACAATTGGCCACGACTGTACTTTGCCAGGTGTTTCAGTCGTTCGCCTGGACATTTCATCTATAATTGAGGTCGGATTAAATCCCTTGTTTGCTGCTGTTGGCTGTTGCCGTGTGGGACAGCAGAGTAGTGAATTAGCATGGGAGTATGAGGTTGGTGCAGGAACTCGTACTCCCTGTTTTGGAGCCCTGGTGCTTCCTTCCCTGCATAGTACCCGTATTTTTGGTGAAYGCCGAAGGAAGGCTATGGGATCCCTTCTGAATCCATTGCTTTTGGTCTGCCTCCCAGTCCTCACATGACGAGGAACTACCCACAAACATAAAAATGTCTCCAGGCTTGGGGTGGAGTGGTGGAAAGTGGGATACCTTAGCGGGATCAACCGTTTCAATCATTTCAGCTGTTTGTGCTGGWGTTAACTTCTTATGGGCAGGTAGCTAGCGTCCCACCTGGCCAACATCCTGTGAAATTGCAGAGCGCCAAATTCAAAATACAGAAATAGTCAAATTAAACATTCATAAAAATACAAGTGTTATACATCGGCTTAAAGATGAACTTCTTGTTAATCCAGTCGCTGTGTCAGATTTCAAAAAGGCTTTACGGCGAAAGTATATCATGCGATTATCTGAGGACAGCGCCCCGCATACAAAAGCATACAAACATTTTACAACCAAGTAAATTAATTACAAAAGTCAGAAATAGCGATAAAATTAATCACTTACCTTTGATGATCTTCATATGGTTGCAGTCACAAGAGTCCCTGTTACACAATAAATGTTTGTTTTGTTCGATAAAGTCCCTCTTTATGTCCCAAAAACTCTGTTTTGTTGGCACGTTTTGTTCAGTAATCCACTGGCTCAAAGGCGGTCAGGACATGCAGACGAATACATCCTAATAGTACCGGTAAAGTTTGTCGAAACAAGTCAAACGATGTTTATAATTAATCCTCAGGTTGTCTATTGTCTAAATAATCAATAATATTTCAACCGGACAATAGCGTCTTCAATAGAAAGGAAAAACAACGAACGGTGCGCAATCGGTCACGCGTGCAAAACAGCTCTGGTTCATTCTACAGTCCACTTAGAAAATGTTCTCATTCTTCCTCATTTTTCAGAATACAAGCCTGAAACAATGTCTAAAGAATGTTGACATCTAGTTGAAGCCATAGGAACTGCAATCCGGGTCCTATCCYATTACATACTGTATAGGCATTCAACAGAAAAGTACCCACATCAAAAATATCCCACTTCCTGGATGGATTTTCCTCAGGTTTTCGCCTGCCATATCAGTTCTGTTATACTCACAGACATTATTTTAACAATTTTGGAAACTCTAGTGTTTTCTATCCAATATTACCATGCATATGCATATCCTAGCTTCTGGGCCTGAGTAACAGGCAGTTTACATTGGGCACCTCATTCATCCAAAATTCAAAATACTGCCCCCTACCCAAGAGAGGTTTTAAAGGCAGTGGGCGTGTGATGTATACTTTCTGGGGTAGTGATTGGGGGACCTGGGGTAGTGATGGGGCAATCTGGGATTGACGGAGTRGGGTTGTGCATTGGCCATCCTTCCCTTTGTCCACACATCGTAGAGTTGACGGCGATAGCTGAGGGTGGTCGACCTTTCCAGTTCATTGACCAGCACAGGAAAMAAAAATATTTTGATGATGGTAGCCTGCTGCTGTAACTTCCTCTGAACGGAGGCAATGTCATCAAAAGTTGCTGCCCTCTTTCTCTTTGGCATTCTGATAAGGAAAATGACATTGGGATAAATATGGAGATAGCACAAGACACTTAGGACAAGGGCCCTGACCTCCAGGAGGCCCCCAATGATTGATTGTGTTAGTCACTCTCACTCAGATATGGTCTGCATTGCATAACTCTTAGCAAAATGTGTAGAATTGCAGGAAATTAGCTGGAAAACTGCACTTTTTTCTCAGTTCCATGGCAAAATTTGTAGAATTGCATGAAATGTCTTCTAAAATTGCTAWACTTCTCTCCGCCCAATGGCAACATTTCTACAATTTAAATATAATTAACTTGAAAACATAACCCTAACCTGCTGTAATTTCTCCCCGCTGTTTTGCCAGCGAGGTGGGGGGCCCCCAACCAAACCTTGGTTATGGCCCCCAAAAAGCATGTTAAGATCCAAATGAACATCATCACATGGACAGAGAGGGACCTGGAACTTCATCCACAAATCATCTGAGTCAGAGTGCTGATCTAGGATCTGTCTATAATCATATTCTTGATGTAAATGGCAGAACTGATCCAAGAGGAACACTCCTACTCTGAGACACTTGATACGTAAGGCCCCAGGTTTGACTGAATGTTGACACTTGGCCACTGGGGTTGAGTGGGGTCATATGGGTAGCAAACTTCTTGATAATGAATTTACCTGCAGTAGAAGTGATGAGTTATCGCTGACGTGGACGAGGCAGAGGCTCAAGTGTTTCCACTCTACGASATATCTGTGGAATGGTTACAGACAGTATACAGGTCAAAAGTCATATATACAAATAACACGATTGGGTTGTGTAGCTGACAATAGTGGCTTGTTCAATCTTTACATACAACCCTCCTTTCTCCCTCCCAAGAAGTAATCACTGATTAGAAATGACTAGACAGGTTAAAGCCATGTAGTGGAGCCCTTGGTTTCACCTGCCCAATGCTTTGTAAGCAGCGATTACTTCAAGGAGGGAGGAAGGAGTTGCTCAGTAATTTGTACCAAACATCTCAGTTCTCCCAAAGGGCACCCATTCAGTTCTCTGCATGAACAGGAAATATAGTGGACACTCCTTTTAGCCCATGCATACGCCAATCTAATGCTTTCACATTTGTGGCGAATAGTGAATGTGTGCGCCCTTCAGCAGAAGTGAGTGTTTGATGTTATTACACTGACTTGAAATAATGAACAACCTAAGTGATTTCTTACAGACATCCTACCAAATGATCTTAAAATATTTGCAGACGACTCAAAACAACCAAGAAAGACTACAAATGAAATGATTCACCCACATATTAAACATATTCAAAGTATTTCTACATGAAMAAATAAAATGTGCCGAACAAATGAGCAATTTCAATTGTCATTGATTGACATTTCCTCTCATCCCAAATCACATGTCATGTCTACATCATGTAGAACCTTTCCATTTAACTGCATAGTAGGTCAGCCAACATGGGACAAGTGCTGGGGGAAAAACTGTCACACGCTAGGTCAAACAATGAAATGGGAACACAGTTCGGCAGGATGTCATCCAGAATTTGGAAATGTAAGGTCATTTGCAAGGGGTCACAATGGTCGGAATGGAAAGTTTATGAAGGTTGTAAGTTTAAGTCCTTGACAAGGCATGCTYTCTTGTTTCATTTCCTTTGTGGCCTTGACAACAATGTTGAGGTGGGATTTGGAAGGACATTGAAGAGAAGGGAAATGGTTTCCCATCAGCTGGCGTTAATGGAGTGACAACTTGTAAAGACTTTTCTTCGAGCTTTAATAACAGAAGTCTTGACGTAAGAGGCAGGGTTGGGGTCAATTCCATTACACTGAAATTCCAATTCCAATCCTCTTCAATGCTTTTCAATGAGGATCATTTTATTTATAGGAATTGGAATTTGGTTTATTTGCAGAATTCGCTGGAATTGAAACAGTATTCAACCCAACCTGGTAAGAATACAAACCTTCTCTGCAAAAAGGCTACTTTGTCCTGGGGGCGTGCTTTGTAGACCATTCAGAGGCGTTCCTAATCTTGGTCCCCAAGAAGAAACCCACATGTTATGATAGTTTAGAAAGAGTAGTAGTTAGTAGTAGTAGTAGTAGAAGTAGTAGTAGTAGTAGTAGTAGTAGTAGTAGTGGTTGTGGTGGTGGATTCCCAAAGAAGAGGTTGTGAGTTAAAACCCTTGCAAGAACATGCCATCTTGCTTTTGTGGCCTTGACAGAACAACAATTACATTAGACAGCAAGGGAAAATGGATTATAAAATGTTAGGTTAKAGCAACTGGCGTTGAGTAGGAGTGCTGATCTACGATCAAATCCTGTCCATATTATCTTATTCCTGAGAAAACTGAATCTAGACAAAGCTGATCCTAGRACAGTATTTATTAAATGTCTCAGGCTAAGAATGCTGAACTAGAATCAGGTATCCCCTCGTCAAAGTCRTTCATTAGATCCTAGTTCAGCATTTCTACTACAAGCCACCAAGTGAATGTTGGGTCTTGGGTGCTAAATGACTTGAACAGTGGTGGAAAAAGTACCCAATTGTCATACTTGAGTAAAAGTAAAGATATCTTAATAGAAAATGACTCAAGTAAAAGTGAAAGTCACCTAGCTAAATATTACATGAGTAAAAGTCTAAAAGTATTTGGTTTTAACTTCAGTATCAAAAGTAAACGTAATTGCAAAATATACTTAAGTATCAGTGGTAAAAGTATAAATTATTTCACATTCCTTATATTAAGCAAACCAGACGGCACAATTTTCTTTCTTTCTTTTTTTTCTTTAAGAAATAGCCAGGGTGTCACCACTTCCGCTGAAGTCGGTCCCTCTCTTTGTTCGGGCGGTGTTCGGCGGTCAACGTCACCGGTCTTCTAGCCATCGCTGATCCACCTTTCATTTTCCATTTGTTTAGTCTTTGTTTTCTACACACCTGGTTTCATTCCCCAATTACATGTTCATGTATTTAACCCTCTTTTTCCCCCATGTTTTTGTGCGTGATTGTTTCWATGTTCATTCGGTACRTTATGGTTGGTTTTTGACGGGTGCTGTTTTCACCCGTGCGTAATTGATTACCGTTTATTGTTGGTCAAGTGCATTGTTACCTTGTGCCTTTATTTTGAGAAAAGTAAAGTACGTTGCTCACTCATTCTGCTGTCCTGCGCCTGACTTCATGCACCAGCTACACCCACCTTCTGACACAGGGTCACACTCCAACACTCAGACATACAGTACCAGTCAAAAGTTTGGACACACCTAATCATTCGAGGGTTTTTCTTTATTTTTACTATTTTCTACATTGTAGAATAATAGTGAAGATATCAAAACTATGAAATAACACATGGAATCATGTAGTAACCAAAAAAGTGTTAAACAAATCAAAATATATTTTATATTTGAGATTCTTCAAAGTAGCCACCCTTTGCCTTGATGACAGATTTGCACACTCTTGGCATTCTCTAAACCAGCTTCATGAGGTAGTCACCTGGAATGCATTTTAATGAACAGGTGTGCCTTGTTAAAAGTGAATTTGTGGAATTTCTTGCCTTCTTAATGCATTTGATGGGCAGAGCCCCACCTGTTTTGAGACCCACATTTTTAGCAACAATTTTATTTTATTTTTTATATTAATATTTTTTTTGGGGGGGGGGGGCTTGCCTGTTTTGCATGTTATTTTGGCTTTAATAAGTGTCACATATCAGTTTGCAAACAATGCAAAAAATAATAATATATACAAACATGGTCGCATACAAACATGGTCTCTTTTTTGTTTTCTTGAGTAAGGCAGCTCCAAAATGAAGGTGTTTCAGCCTAGCTCAGTGCTTTCTGTGGAAGTGGGGTGGGCCAGCAGAAAATAGGAGCATTGCCCCGTGTTTGGCTCAGTGTTCTGTCACTCATGGGGACCTTACGCAATCGCCAAGCTTAAGTCCTTAGAAAGGGTAGAYATCCGACATTTCAGCCCTTTGGGTCCTGCCATAGAGTTATATTACAAGTGCCGTTCCAAGAAGGCTCAAGGTCATTGGCCACAGAAATTATGTCAAATCACGTTAAATGTACAGTWGCTTTGATTGGACTGATCATGTCAACATCTTACTATCACAATCTTAGCTAGCAGTCATCATCATGAATCAAGTCTGCTGGCAAATCCTTTTTAATCCTTGTCATATGAAGAGAAATAATGAAGAGAAAATATAGATAAAACATATCGGTGCTCATCGGCCATTGGACATAAACATTATACAACAATTTTGAGATCGCAAATTCAACAATGAGTGGCAGTGGCTGACTGCAAGCATTGCAACTGGGAAGTCGGGAATAAATAGCTCAAACTGGGAAAATACGTTTGGAACGGTCATTCAACTCGGAATTGTAAATCCGGCATCTTTCTCTTTGATGACARAATTTGCCCACGAAGGACTGCCGCGMCACTTTCCTGTTCAAGCACATCACAACAATGTGAGTCAAAAAATGTCTTATGCTGCTTCATAAATTATGTAGAATGCCAGAAAGATATGTATCATGTAGTGTTGTGGAAAATCTTGAGTCAAATATTTGCACAGATACCGGAACTTGTAGATTCAGTTAGACTTAATTACAGAGTAACAGAGCCGAGGAYTTCCAAGAAAAAAGCTAAGTTCTCTCATCACAGAGCCCTGCCTTTATAGTATTCCGTCTTTGCATAACGTATAGAGTCCCCTCCCTCTATATGAAAATAGCTTCCCTTGACCTTTCTCCACCATTATCTTTCCATCTCAGTTCTTGCTTGTTAACTCMCACATCTGACAGCTGTTTAGGTTATCCTTTCTAGCCCAGGGGTTCCGCTAGCGGAACACCCACAACATTCCGCTGAAAAGGCAGCGCGAAATTCAAAAATATTTTTKKGAAATATGTAACTTTCACACATTAACAAGTCCAATACAGCAAATGAAAGATAAACATCTTGTTAATCTACCCCTCRTGTCCGATTTTTAAAAATGTTTTACAGCGAAAACACAACATATATTTATGTTAGATCACCACCAAATCCAAAAAACACAGCCATTTTTCCCAGCCAAAGATAGACACACAAAAGCAGAAATAGAGATAAAATTAATCACTAACCTTTGATAATCTTCATCAGATGACACTCATAGGACATCATGTTACACAATACATTTATGTTTTGTTCGATAATGTGCATATTTATATCCACAAATCTCGGTTTACATTGGCGCCATGTTCAGAAATGCCTCCAAAATATCCGGAGTAATTACAGAGAGCCACGTTAAATAACAGAAATACTCATCATAAACTTTGATGAAAGATACATGTTTTACATATAATTAAAGATACACTTGTTCTTAATGCAACCGCTGTGTCAGATTTTTTTAAACTTTAGTAAAAAGCACACCATGCAATAATCTGAGACGGCGCTCAGATAGTAACAACATTTCTCCGCCATGTTGGAGTCAACAGAAATACGAAATTACATCATAAATATTCCCTTACCTTTCATTATCTTCATCAGAATGCAGTGCCAGTATCCTAGTTCTACAATAAATTGTTGTTTTGTTCGATAATGTCCATTACTTATGTCCAATTAGCAACTTTTGCT
The DNA here is from genome assembly GCF_002910315.2 of Salvelinus sp. IW2-2015. Taxonomy (NCBI): domain Eukaryota; kingdom Metazoa; phylum Chordata; class Actinopteri; order Salmoniformes; family Salmonidae; genus Salvelinus; species Salvelinus sp. IW2-2015. The sequence goes on from NC_036842.1 coordinate 45,495,153, forward strand.
AGCATGTGTAGTACACGTGTCCAAACGCTGGCGCAGATGCAGGCAAGCGTCGGACGACAACTTCAAAAAGTTATAATACAAGTCGAATAAACTGGTCAAACTTAGTAGAGAATCAATCTTCAGGATGTTGTTATCATATATATCCAATAACGTTCCAACCGGAGCATTTCTTCATGTCTGTATAAGTAATGGCACACATGGCCATTTCATGACTAGTGCGCATGACCAGGAACTAGCATTCTGCCAGACCACTGACTCAAATAGCTGCCATCCCCCCACATCACACTAGAGTCTTCATTCCACGTTCTACAGACTGTTGACATCTAGTGGAAGGCGTAGGAAGTGCAAACAGATCCATATATTACAGGGAATTGAATAGGTGATGACTTTCACATCAACCCTTCTCAGAATTCTCACTTCCTGTTTGGAAGTTTKCCTGCCATATGAGTTCTGTTRTACTCACAGACATAATTCAAACAGTTCTAGAAACTTCAGAGTGTTTTCTATCCAATAGTAATAATAATATGCATATATTATCATCTGGGACAGAGTATGAGGCAGTTCACTATGGGCACCAATTCATCCAAAAGTGAAAATGCTGCCCCCTATCCCAAACAGGATTTATAATGGTAGCGGGGCCCTGGTCCTATATGTTCCATTCCTTATATAGCCATTCTGTCTCAGCTCTTCAAAGTGGACAGCCTATATGCTGCTAATAATGGAAATGTAATCATAGTCATGAGTTTGCTCCCACAGTAGCTAAGAAAGTAATACTAAGTGTATGTTGTGTAGTAAGCTGTTAGTAGCMCATGTGTCTCACCCTTATAATTWGGTCTATTGTAAACATATCGTTCCTGGTCGGTGTGTGCTTGTTTACWAACTTTTTTTGTACAGCTTTGACTGTGCTACTGATAGTRGTAGTGGCACTTGGCTTGCACGTGCAAATTCAGCACACACAACATTCTATAATAGAATTGTGTTATTTGACGTGTCAAATTAAAAGCTTATTTAATGCATCAAATAGTGTTATGACGTGTATCTTTTTTTCACACACAAAGACCCAAACGGCGTTCAATGTGCCTCACCCTAATAATTTTGTCTATTTTCACCTCTTAATTTTGCCTAATGTTGGTGGTGCACATGTAGCCTATAACCTGTTTTAGAGAAATRTCATTATTGAATATTGTAAGAGCTTTYATTATTATCCTACGGTTCTGACTTGGTGTACAGGGAGAACACTGTAAGAACGGCCCATGTTCTGAATTATGTCGCTGTACATTTCAAAAGTGCTGAACAAATAGTTATTGATTTTGACAACGTCCRTTGTCGCTCGCTCATTAATGTCTTAATCGAAMTRACAGATTGCCTCTTATCCGCTTGTCGTCCCGTTATGTCATAGTTTGTACATCTCAATTGTCAGTAGAAACCACATTTGTTTAAGCAAGTCAGCCATATATTTTTTTAAAGACAGTAAATGAAGCTGAATGAACTGTTTCGCTGCTAGACAAGGCTCTGCTGAAAGACCGGTGTAGCAGTGGTAAGGTGTTGGGACTGCTGTTGGGACTCTGCTGTTTGGACAGCTTTTATGTAGGCCCTAACAGTTTTTGGGCACCGTTTGTCACCGTTATAGTGCAATTAATGTATTGTTTAGTGTTGTGTTGTGTTGTGTAGTGGCTTTGCTGGCATGCATCCCACATTTTTGTTTGTTTGTTGCCCCACCARGATTTACATGCTAAAATCGCCACGGCCTCTGCTGCAGAGGATAAGTTTATTAGAAATTGCAGCCCAAATAAATGCTTCACAGAGTTCAAGTAACAGACATATCTCAAAATCAACTGTTCAGAGGAGGCCTTCATGGTCGAATTGCTGCAAAGAAACCATTACTAAAGGCTAAAGGACACCAATAAGAAGAAAATTACTTGCTTGGGCCAAGAAACACGAGCAATGGACATTAGACCGGTGGAAATCTGTCCTTTGGTCTGATGAGTCCAAATTTGAGATTTTAGGTTCCAACTGCCGTGTCTTTGTGAGACGCAGARTAGGTGAACGGATGATCTCCGCATCTGTGGTTCCCACCATGAAGCATGGAGGAAGAGGTGTGATGGTGTGGGGGTGCTTTGCTGGTGACACTGTCAGTGATTTATTTACAATTCAAGGCACACTTAACAAGCATGGCTACTACAGCATTCTGCAGCGATACGCCATCCCATCTGGTTTGCGCTTAGTCCCACTATCATTTGTTTTTCAATAGGACAGGACACCTCCAGGCTGTGTAAGGGCAATTTGACCAAGAAGAAGAGTGATGGAGTGCTGCATCAGATGATCTGGCCTACACAATCACTCGACCTCAACCCAATTGAGATGGTTTGGGTTGAGTTGGACCGCAGAGTGATGGAAAAGCAGCCAACAAGTGCTAAGCATATGTGGGAACTCCTTCAAGACTATTYGAAAAGCATTGCATTCCCTCTTCTCCAAATCTCAGTCCAGTCCAACATCTGCATCTCATTTGAACTTCATTTGAATATGATGACAATTTATTTTATTTACGTAACTAAGCCATCTGACTGACATCTGATAGACCAATAAATGCGACTTTGAAAAACACATCTCCACACTTGATCCCACCTACTCKGCTCACTTGCCTCCCATYGGAAACGACAGGATGTGGTCTATCTTGGGTTAGTTAAAARAAATATTAGCTTTTAGCRAGCTAGTTGCTCTGCAGTGCAAGCTAGCTTGACTTGCTATAAAGTTGAGGRAAAAGTAACTAAATAAAACATGTTTATTATCACCTGAAACAATATATTTATCCTGTCTTGAATTWAAATATATTTTACAATCTCCCAAAATAAATGTGATATCTGACGAGGGACGGTCTCCTCACACTGAGTACAGTAGGTGGCGGTAATTTTATTTATTTATTTTAACCTTTATTTAACTAGGCAAGTATTGCACCATAACGTTGGATGCCAACCACCGATAAACCTCRCCGAAGAATAACTCAATCTTGCGATAATAACGCTACACTCACAGGGTTAATTAGAAAAAATCTTTGCTACAAGACTCCGTGAAGATGACGTACGGCGTAATAAAGTACGTCACGATGTAAACGGKGCATTAGTTCCTGTTTTGAAACCGTTTGCTCGCATCATGGCCGCAGTACGCAGCCTACGGGTTTCGGTAAAGCCAGACTGCTCAGAGTCGGATTCAGACCGAGATGCCCGCGAATTTGAACCGATGGAGGTGGAGGAGGGCGAACTCGAGGCAGAGGACATCCCCGTTAACCGGTCCTTGAATGAATTGCTGCCGGTGAGTGAAGTAGGCTTCAYAAGACCGCGGGCTCGCGTACCTTCTGGGCCTGCGAATAGTGTYTGGTTATCGGAGGAACTCAGTGAGCTACTGTAGCAAGATGGCCAAGTAGCTAACGGTAACTAGTCAATATCCTCGCTATAAGTGCCTCTGTTTTTAGCTTGCAGCTAACTAGCAAGCTACAGTAGCTATACTTGTTGGTTTTTAGCGTTAGCAAACTAACGTTAACTTTACATATTTTATGACGACCTAGACTGGACACATTTTCTGATTTAAAAACGAGTTTATTGCATCCACCACGGAGCCCAGTTTCATAATGTTGCCRTATAGTAATATAAACAGGCCTTCTTTTAGGGCATTTTTCACCCTGCCAGTTCTTATTAGTAATATTGGGCACCATCTCATTTTAAGGACTTTCTTTTCCCAGCTCATTGTTCTGCGTTAAAATGCCAGCTTCGCTATTGTTAGCAATGATAAATACCCGCACAAACCTTGAAGRCTTACCTCAGGTAACTTAATATTAACAAGGTTAAGGATAGTTGGTGAGCGATATCACTGTTTTGCCTAGGTACAGGTTGTAGTGACCCACGGTACAAGAGATGGCTGGCGCCAAACCATCAAAAATGAAACATGTTCTACCCCATTTTTTTCCCCTTAAGAAATTGTAAACAAAACTCGTGTCCCTGTCCTCGTTTTCAAAATGTTGCCAATTTTAGGCTGGACAATACATTTTAAACAATGCTTTGTTTCAGGTAAAATCTAGAGCTGTGTTAGAATATTCCTACTGACTGCACTAACCATACTATTTGTGAAGTGAATTGAGTATAGAGTATGCTTATTGGTTATAGTATTGTAACGACCCTGGGTTTATAAGCGCGGAAATCGACTCTGTCACGAGAGCATGCTTTTGCGGCACAGTCGATAGCGCGCCGGACCTCGGGCTAGAAGGTCGAGGGTTCGAGACCTGCTCCCTGCTGTTTCATTACATGTGTGTCAGAAGTGATGGACCTTGCATCCACGACAGTGCGTGTGCTTGGCCGGTGAGCGCGTTCCTGTAAGGCGTAGAGTTGCAAGCTAGCGCGAGGACCGTCTTTGAAAGGAGGGAGTATTGTAAGCGGGAATGTGGACTCTGCCGCACGAGCATGCTTTTGCGGCACAGTCGATAACGCGCCGGACTCGGGCTAGAAGGTCGAGGGTTCGAGACCTGCTCCCTGCCTGTTTCATTACAGTATGGATATTGTTAATATGTCAAAAGTTCCTGGATGTTGTACTAAATTTGCCAAAATATGAAGTAATCATGCATGGACAAGTATACTTGCAGTGGAAACGGCTACGTTTCAAACTCAAAATAGACGGCCCTATGCCCTTGGGGAATCCTGCCACCATATTTGTAGTCGGTCCAAATGATTAGCCAAGCAAGGGAAGTTTGCAATTTAAACCTTCAGCCCTCGTTTTCTTTGGATGAATAGCGTTCCCAGAGTGAACTGCCTCCTACCTGTCCCAGATGCTAATATTTGCATATTATTATTACTATTGGATAGAAAACACTCTGAAGTTTCTAAACGTTTGAATGATGTCTGTGAGTATAAACAGAACTCATATGGCAGGCAAAAACCTGAGAAAAAATCCAAACAGGAAGTGGGAATCTGAGGCTGGTCGATTTTCAACTCATCGCCTATTGAAATCCCAGTGGGATATGGATCTGTGTTGCATTCCTACGGCTTCTACTAGATGTGTGTAGAATGTTGAATGAAGCTTCTACTGTGATGTTGAGCCGGATGGGAGATGTTTGAGTCAGTAGTCAGTGGGTCATGCGCATTCCACATGATAGCGACTTGCATTCCATTACTTCTATAGACCAAAAGGATATCCTGGTTGGAACGTTATTGAATATTATGATAACAACATCCTAAAGATTGATTCTATACTTAGTTTGACAAGTTTATTCGACCTGTATATAACTTTTTGAAGTTTTCGTCCGACGTTATGCGGGACTGCACGAGCGTTTGGATATGTGTACTAAACGCGCTAGCAAAAGTAGCTACTTGGACATAAATAATGGACATTATCGAACAAAACAACAATTTATTGTGGAACTAGATTCCTGGGAGTGCATTCTGATGAGGACATCAAAGGTAGGGAATATTTATAATGTGATTTCGTATTTCTGTTGACTCCAACATGGCGGAGAAATGTTGTTTCTATCTAAGCGCCGCTCAGACCACGTGCCTTACATGCACTCCACGAGGAGCCTGCCTGAGACGCGAATGCAGTAAGAAGCCAAGGTAAGTTACTAGCTAGCATTAAACTTATCTTATAAAAAACAATCAATCAATCATAATCACTAGTTAACTACACATGTTGATGATATACAGTTTATCTAGCGTGTCCTGCGTTGCATATAATCGAAAAAGGACAGTCGTTGCTCCAACGTGTACCTAACCATAAACATCAATGCCTTTCTTAAAATCAATACACAGAAGTATATATTTTAAACCTGCATATTTAGCTAAAGGATATCCAGTTAGCAGGCAATATTAACCAGGTGAAATTGTGTCACTTCTCTTGCGTTCATTGCACGCAGAGTCAGGGTGTATGCAACAGTTTGGCCGCCTGGCTCGTTCGAACTAATTTGCTAGAATTTTACTGTAATTATGACATAACATTGAAGGTTGTGCAATGTAACAGGAATATTTAGACTTATGGGATGCCACCCGTTAGATAAAATACTGAACGGTTCCGTATTTCACTGAAAGAATAAACGTTTTGTTTTTCGAAATGATAGTTTCCGGATTCGACCTATTAATGACCAAAGGCTCGTATTCTGTGTGTTATTATGTTATAATTAAGTCTATGATTTGATAGAGCAGTCTGACTGAGCGATGGTAGCAGCAGCAGGCTCGTACGCATTCATTCAAACAGCACTTTCGTGCGTTTGCAGCAGCTCTTCGCAATGCTTCAAGCATTGAGCTGTTTATGACTTCAAGCCTATCAACTTCCGAAGATTAGGGCTGGTGGTAACCAATGTGAAATGGCTAGCTAGTTAGCAGGGTGCCGCTAAGTAGCGTTTCAATCGTACGTCACTCGCCTGAGACTTGGGAGTAGTTGTTCCCTTAGCTCTGCAACGGCCGGCGGTTTTTGTGGAGCGATGGGTAACGATGCTTCGAGGGTGGCTGTTGTCGATGTGTTCCTGGTTCGAGCCCAGGTAGGGGTGAGGAGAGGGATGGAAGCTATACTGTTTCACTGACAATACTAAAGTGCCTATAAGAACATCCAATAGTCAAAGGTATATGAAAGGTATAGAGAAATAGTCCTATAATTCCTATAACTACAACCTAAAACTTCTTTACCTGGGAATATTGAAGACTCATGTTAAAAGGAACCACCAGCTTTAATATGTTCTCATGTTCTGAGCAAGGAACTTAAACGTTAGCTTTTTTACATGGCACATATTGCACTTTTACTTTCTTCTCCAACACTTTGTTTTTGAATTTTTTAAACCAAATTGAACATGTTTCATTATTTATTTGAGGCTAAATTGATTTGATTGATGTATTCTATTAACTTAAAATAAGTGGTGTTCATTCAGTATTGTTGTCATTATTACAAATAAATATATATGATTAATCGGTTACGGCTTTTTTTGGTCCTCCAATAATCGGTATCGGCATTGAAAAATCATAATCGGTCGACCTCTAATCTTAATATCTCATGTGACCGTGCGAATGAACAGCGTCTGAATATAAAATATATAAGCGTGTATCTTCCATAGCCAGCCAAGAAATTTACCTCAACATGCCCCTCGTTTGAGCGAGAAGGCAGAGTGCTCGCTGCCGTTGACGGCACAAGCTTTTGGCGGGGCTTGTTGAGTTGGCTACTTGTGCGAGAAGGCAGAGCGGCTGGTTGATGAATTTAACAATGAATGTACTGGGAAAATACGTTTTTGTCGACCAGGGGTGACTGAATTAATGTTCAGGATTATTGATAATCGTTATAGTAATCAAGTATAATATAAAAACAGGTAGTAATAAACATGAATCATCATATTACAAAGTAATCGGTAAATACTTTTTCAGTCTTGTGTTAGCAGTGTGGAAATGGATGGGGAAAAAACTTCTGCAGAGTTTTCCTGTGAGGGGAGTGGTGTATCCAGGGAGAAACTAAACTAATCTTCTGAAATTTCATTCGAGATCTTATGTTGCAATCTATTGGAATGATTTAGCAATTGCAGTAATACTGAATAAGGTGTATATTCTTACTAAAGTAGTAATTACTCAGAATTGCAAAATATAAAATTTTATAGTTAAGTTGATCACTTACAACCTTAAAATAACAATTTATAGCATAACAATGAAACTGACATTAACCAAAAACACCATTCTATTTATACGTCAATATAAATCTGGTAGCTCTCAAAAGAGCCTTTGCTTTGCGGAGCAGTTCGTTTTCAGTAGTGTGCTGCCTGCCATGTCGTCAGAGGAGGCTGCCTGCCATGTCGTCAGAGGAGGCTGCCTGCCATGTCGTCAGAGGAGGCTGCCTGCCATGTCGTCAGAGGAGGCTGCCTGCCATGTCGCCAGAGGAGTAGATCTGTGAATAATACAACGTTAATAAGTTATTGCCACGCTTTCACAGAGAGGCCTAGTTTACATTTAACATTCTTGTCATTTAGCAGACGCTCTCGTCCACAGCGACTTACAAGAGCAATTTGGATGAAGTGCCTTGCTCAATGGTACATTGACAGATTTTTCACCTAGTCGGCTCGGGGGTTCGAACCTGCCACCTTTTGGTTAATGCCCTTAACCGCTAGACTACAAACTACAAAAAGGCAAATGGTGGTAGATAAATCATATGCTGGTTAAATAAGACTGCTCTTAGAACTTTCATACAGTCATTATTTTGGGGAAATGGGGACATGTCTGTCTATTTCTCCAAGTATCTCAATGTATGTATTTTGATGCTTTGAAGTTCTACACCATTTTAAATCGGGATAACATATTATTTCTAATGTACGTTTGGGCAGCATACAATGCTGTGAACAATTGCTGGTAGTTAAAATGTACTCATGGAAGTCTGAGGTCGTCCCATTGTTTCCTATAGGTGGAGATATAGGTATGTCTGTTTATATTTTTAAGTGCGTGTTGTGATTGGTATTTTTGTACCATTCCTGAACCTGTGATCAGAAACAAGCTACATRGGGGCAATACCAGAATAAATGATTCTGTCTCTTCACAGCAAAATCTAAAAAGCTGCACCATACACAGTTGAAGTCGGAAGTTTACATACACCTTAGCCAAATGCATTTAAACTCAGTTTTTCACATTCCTGACATTTAATCCTAGTAAAAATTCCCTTCTTAGTCAGTTACAATCACCACTATTTTAAGAATGTGAAATGTCAGAATAATAGTAGAGAGAATTATTTATTTCAGCTTTTTTCTTTCATTCCCAGTGGGTCAGAAGTTTACATACACTCATTAGTATTTGTAGCATTGCTTTAAATTGTTTAACTTGGGTCAAACGTTTCGTGGGTAGCCTTCCACAAGCTTCTCGGAATAAGTTGGGTGAATTTGTCCTTCCTCCTGTCAGCAGCTGGTGTTAACTGAAGTCAGGCTGTAGGCTTCCTTGCTCGCACACGCCTTTTCAGTTCTGCCACAAATGTTCTATAGGATTGAGGTCAGGGCTTTGTGATGGCCACTCCATACTTGACTTTGTTGTCCTTAAGCCATTTTGCCACAACTTGGAAGTATGCTTGGGGTCATTGTCCATTTGGAAAGACGCCATTTGTGACCAAGCTTTAACTTCCTGACTGATGTTGCTTCAATATATCCACACAATTTTCCTACCTCATGATGCCATCTATTTTGTGAAGTGCACTAGTCCCTCCTGCCAGCAAAGCACCCCGCACAACATGATGCTGCATTCCCTGTGCTTCACATTTGGGATGAGCTCTTTGGCTTGCAAAGCCTCCCCTTCCTCCAAACATAACAATGGTCCATTATGGACAAAACAGTTCTATTTTTGTTTCATCAGACCAGAGGACATTTCTCCAAAAAGTACGAATCTTTGTCCCTATGTTGCAGTTGCAAACCGTAGTCTTTAGCTTTTTTATGGCGGTTTTGGAGCAGTGGCTTCTGTCCTTGCTGAGTGGCCTTTCAGGTTATATCGATATAGGACTCGCTTTACCGTGGATACAGATCTAGCATTCACAAGGTCCTTTGCTGTTGTTCTGGATTGATTTTTACTTTTTGCACCAAAGTAATAAATCATCTCTAGAGAGAACAGAAGATGACAAGGCTGCGTGGTCCCATGGTGTTTATACTTGCGTACTATGTTTGTACAGATGAACGCTGGTACCTTCAGGCGTTTTGGAAATTGCTCCCAAGGATGAACCAGACTTGTGGAGGTCTACAATTTTTTTTTTGAGGTCTTTAGCTGACATTCTTTTTGATTTTCATATGATGTCAGCTCAAGAGGAACTGAGTTTGAAGGTAGCCTTGAATACATCCACAGGTACACCCTCATTGACTCAAATATGTCAATTAGCCTATCAGATGCTTCTAAAGCCATGACATAATTTTCTGGAATTTTCCAATCTTTTTTAAAGGCACAGTCAACTTAGTGTATGTTAACTTCTGACCCACTGAATTGTGATAGATTATTCACTGTCTGTAAACAATTGTTGGAAAAATTATTGTTCATGCACAAAGTAGATGTCGCTAACACGACTTGCCAAAACTATAGTTTTTTCACAAGAAAATTTGTGGAGTGTTTGAAACAAACTAGTTTTATGTAAACTTCTGAACTTCAAACAGTATATAGCATTCATGTTGGTGGCAAGATGTCATATAATTTTAAAAACGGTTGAATCAAGTGTTTTTTTTTTTTTTTTTTTTTACCGGTTCATAAACATGTGCCATTGAATCGGTACATCAAAAAAATCTTCCCATTTATTTTGCAACCTGTACGGCACAGCTGTCAACATTTTCGTCCCCCTAATGAAACTGGTAACTTTCTATTTAGCCCCCTTTCAGCCAACTTGTATCTTTAATATATGGCAGGCAAACAAGTTCCCCGCCTCTCCCTTTTCTACTTGCTGCCTCCATTTTTGTGGTAGTGCTGCTTCTCGCATGGTTGAAATTTCGATGACTGAGCAGATTTTCCATATATTTCAATAGCTGCATGGTGACAACTCCTCTAATCAATAATACAATATAATACTCTTCTTTTTATAATAAAAATAATATATATTTATCAGTATATTTGAGTTCTACCATAGACACTGTTCTCTTTCTGGAGATAAAACTGAAAATGTAACCAGCTTTGTATGGCTTGTTTAAGAAATGTACATATATACTTCTCTTATTATACAACGGTCAATTGGGTTCATCGTCGTGGTGACGCGTGTCTTTTGAGGATGAGTCTAGAGATAACCTTCAGCTTGTTAATTAGGACTTCCTTCTCTAAGATAAGTCCCTCTGTAGCCATTGATTTAGCTTATGTTTTTTTTTAATAAGAGGGTTAAAATTTAGTAAAGCTTCTAGACTTCTGACCTTTGTAATGGTTATGCCTAAATGTGTGATTCTTCTTTCACTGGAATACCATAATATGAGGGTGTCACACATCTTTGACAGCCATGAGTTCACATTTACTAATTTAAAGATATAGACCAGACGCTTTGGAAAATGATTTTATACATTGATCGATATGGGAATTTGGTTAGCGTCTTTCCCATCTTTCTAATGACATAAGGTTGGACAGCGTTACTCTGCTGACATCGATGGCTAGACCAGAAATAGAAGTAGCCATTTTTCCCACCTACTTCCTCGTTATGCAGACATGCAGTGCATTCGGAAAGTATTCAGACCCCTTGACTTATTCCACATTTTATGTTACAGCCTTATTCTAAAATTGATTTAAAAAAATCCCATTCAATTCTACACACAAACTGGCTGCCACGGCAGATGCAATGAATAGATATTTTATCAGAAAAATCATTGTTAAAAATGTCATGTGTCCAGCCTAGTTAGGCTACCCTATTACACGGATGCTCAGGGGCGAAAATCTGATATCAAACCTTGGAGGGGACAATTACATTAAATTTTCTCCAGGAGCAAATTCCCTGAGGGGACACCAAAAGTAGTGCTGTAACACATAGCTCTGTTGTAATATGTTAAAATGTATATTGATGGGACCAATACACTACTTACTGGGATAATTGTTAGGTCAGTAGTTAATGAAAGGGTTTGTCCCACTTGTTTAAATCATTATAATACTACTAAATAATAATAGTCATAGCATGGTCCTTTTATCAGTGCAGTGTTCCTCTCTCTTGAAACGTCAAACACTCTGTTGCAAGAGTTTGCGGTTCTATTAAATTGTGGGTGTGGCTGCTATGGTTTTGTGTCATCACTAGTAGCGATGCTGTGGCCACTGTCCCCTATACTTGTACGCTGCCTGGCACAAGGGTGAACCTGGTCCGTGCCCGTGGCTGTGACCACTGTCCTCTGAAGTCTCTTCTCCTTGGCTCTTTCCCTTTCACCACCCTCACTGACTCACAGTCCTGTCTCCTAGAAAGATAAGGTGTTTGCGTAATCCTAAACTACCGGTACCCAAACTACACCAATTAATCACAACAGCAATTACCATTGCCTTAAACAAATCTTGGTTCAGTCACCGTTTAAGTTGAAGAGTGGGGGTTATCCAGGCATTTTCCAATTATGTCCCTATCTTACAAATTCAAAAAAATGGAGGAACCTTTTCATAATGTTGCCAAAAAAGACTCCAAACTTACCCTGAGACTCCCTGTTTCCTGCCAGTCTGTGCCCTGCAATATCTGTCCCCCAGCTCTTGCTTGTCTCGTGTTGCCAATTGTTGCCTGCTTCTGCCTAATTGACATCATTGGTGAAACATTTCCATTAGCATTTCACGCTCTTTCTATGAACATTTTATCAACGGTCTTTGAGATATTAGGCTACTAGAGTTCTTACTTTGCGTTTTGTGTACTGAAAAATACTCTGAATGTCCGTCTTTTTACTTTTTGCTGACATTTTTTCTACCTGGCTGGCTGATCGGTCTAGCTCAACACACACATTACACAACACATGCTGCAATATTCACGTTTTGAAATTGTTAACATAGTTTGTTTCATATTGGCAGGCTTTTCCAACAAAAGCTGAAAATTTGCCAAGCTAGGCGAGCACCAATTCCGTTTCGTGGTGTTGCCTATATCTTTGCTACCTGGTTAAAGGTGAAAAAAATAAAAAATTACACTTACGACCATATTTAGCTTTTGCAACGAGACCATTAATTATTAAGACAAGGTCTAGAGAGTGTAGTTTGTTCAGTTTGGACTTCAAGTTTATCGCTAACCTTATTCACAGGGACTTTGAAGCACTACAGCCTGCATGCTAATTTTGGAATATTACTGACGATAGCAAATATCATTCTTGACGACGCCACATAAATGGAATAGGTACTAGCTAGCTGATAGGTTATGTTGCTTTAGTTTGCGCACTAGTCCTCTGCATTCAAGCTAGTGTGTAACCCTGCAACATTAAACAAAATATATACATTGCCTAAGGCGCGATTGACTGGATTACCTCACGTCAGTTTACGTACACTGAGTGCCTTTCGGACAAGTAGGATACGAACCCTCTATTACCTTGCCAGCTAAAGAACGGGCAAGTGGATTCAAACCATTGTGAGGCAAAGGCGGGGGGCAACATCTGTGAACTTTAAAAACGCGTATTAAGTGTCTATAATCAGCACAAGTGCTTTCATTGCGTATTATTAATATTATTGAAATGACATAGTTATGTTTACAAAAAGTGATATATTGGGTGGGGACAAATCATATTTTTCCAGGATTGGCGGGGTCGTGTCCCCCCCGTCCCCCCTGGGATTTTCCGCCTTTGCCGGCCAGCTCTCTCTATTCTTCTTTCTATGGGCAAACATTTTTTTCCCTAATCCTATGAAAAATTCTGCTCCTGAACCAGCCATAGTCTAGCCAACTGGCTAATCTTTTGAATACAATGTAAGAACAGATGCATATTAGCTAGCTAGCAGCATGTTATTCCTCCCACCACACGTGGAAATCCATGTGGCTAGCTGCAGCATGTTTTCCTCCACCACACGTGGAAATCCATGTTGGTAGCTAGCAGCATGTTATTCCTCCACCACACGTGGAAAATCCATGTGGCTAGCTAGCAGCATGTTTATTCCTCCACCATGTGGAAATCCATGTTAGGCTAGCTAGCAGCATGTTATTCCTCCACCACGTGGAATCCATGTTAGCTAGCTAATAGCATGCTTATTCCTCCACACATGTGGAAATCCATGTTAGCCAGCATAGCAGCATGTTATTCATCCACCACACGTGGGATATCCATGTTAGCTAGCAAGCAGCATGTTATTCCTCCACCATGTTGGAAATCCATGTTAGCTAGCCATGTTATTCCTCCACCACACGTGGATATCCATGTTAGCTAGCAAGCAGCATTGTTATTCCTCCACCATACGTGGAAATATCCATGTTAGCTAGCAAGCAGCATGTGTATTCCCTCCACCATGTGGAAATCCATGTTAGCTAGCAAGCAGCATGTTATTCCTCCACCACACATGGAAATCCATGTTCAGTATGCATATTCATAAACATTCTAAATGAAACTGAGAATGTCTTCAAGAGGAAAAAAAGTATCTGCAGTGATAAAATATCTCTTGACACGGATCAATAACCTTTTTTTTTGTGTTAGTAAACACCAAACAAAGTATTGTAATGAATTGAATGTCTCTGCTTCGTGCCTAAATGCGCTGTACCTCTGGTGCATAGATTTGCACACGGAGTCCAGTGGCTATCATGCAGATCTGAATGGACACTGCACCAAGTGTGACCGGTGTAGATKGCCTCTACATCGCATTTTGATCTGTTTTATTTTCTGATAATTACAGGAAAAACTTCCATAAACAAATGCTGTAATGCCCTTATGCGCCAACTCCTCTCTTCCACATGGGTACAGTATTCCGGGCCCAATAATACAATCTCATTTCACATAACAGTACAATATAATGCAAACTCAATGTACAGTATGAAATGTAAATGTACAGTATAGGCCTATGCTGCCCTCTACAAAGTCACACGGAAAGGGGACATGAATAGCCATGCAAGCCCAACGACGACATGTAACYTACAGTAGCTAGCTAACATGTACAGTAGGGACACATTACAAGATAGAAAGTTAATACATGACAAATGCATACATATCACAAAAATGGTGGGAGACCATTTTATAATGCYYTGTCAGTGACCATATAAACTCATTTTATAAGTGTCTTAACATAGGATTGATTATGATTTATGGSACAATTTGACAGTAACCTACCTACCTCTTCCACATGGGTACAGTAGACAGGGATGAGGTAACGGGGGCAGGTGACGTTTATATAGGGGAATGCAGAAGGAAGTGTGCCACATTAAAAGGGCACGAACAACAACAAAAGGAATGTACACCGATATCRGGCATGGAACTATTCAGATTGTGTAATTATTATGCGACATGAATTTCAGAACTTGTTACATAACCACACCTGAAAGTGATCTGGCAAACATTTGCATGAATACTAGTTCCATCGTTGAAAGATGAGGCTAAACCAACAGTCAAACTTTCACTGCTATAACGCATCTTGCCTTTGTTGACTTTGTGTTTCTAGGAGGCGATTGAGAGGACGGAGAAGARCGCAGAAAGGTTCCACTTCTGTGCAGAGGCCAACCCAGCCCAGATTGTGGTGCTAGACAGAGACACCATGAAGAAAGGTACATACACACACACACACACAGTGCTGGATAGAGACAAACTGAAGAAAACTACATGCAAATAGACTTAGCTGGCGTTTCTATCACTTTCACACTTTCACACCTGAATACACTCTCCCTTTCTCAGCCATCCCTAACTTGCGTCTGGAGGCGTTGCACGTGGCGGGTGTGGATGATATGAGCACCCAGGATGTGTTTGGCTACTTTAAGGAGTACCCTCCAGCACACATCGAGTGGATCGACGACACCTCCTGTGAGTAACACACAGCGGCAACTGACAATAAATTGTATTTTTTAACATGTTATTAAATATTGTTTCCTAGGTAATGTGGTGTGGCTGGATGATGTCACTTCCACCCGGGCTCTGATCAACATCAGCCACGTGCCTGACCCAGAGGTGGTTACCAAAGAGACAGACGACACCAAAGAACTTGGTGATCCCACCCAGGAGAGCAAGGGTGAGTGTACAGGTACTGTGGGTAATTCTGTGTTAATGGTCAGAACTCAGAACTGCGATGTGGTGCTTGTGTGGTCAGTCGTATGAAGCATGTACTTGATGTGTTTTGTCACTGAAATTTGCCTGCCATTCTCTCAGCTCGAGGGCAATCAGGTTCCGATGATGATGATGATGGAGAGGTGGAGGAGGAGCAAAAAGAGCCGGTGAAAGAGAACCGTGAGGAAAGTGAGGGAAAAGCCAGCGAGGGAGAGACTGAGAAGAAAACAGAACCTGAGATCACCCAGGTAAAACTGTATGCGAGACTGTTTTCTGTGGAAAACATTGCATGTTAGTAACCTGTGTTTGTGTGGAAACGCTACATGTTATTTACCTGTGTGTTTCAGGTGGACCTGCTGTCCCAGGCAGAGATTGAGTCACTGCTCCGGAACGACTTACGTCCAGCCACCAAACCTTTCAAGGGCAACAGACTCTTCCTGAGGTTGGCCACTCACGGTGAGATGCTTGCTTGCTTGCATGCATACTTATGTACATGCATACCTACCTACCTACCTACCTACAGTACCAGTCAAATGTTTGGACACACCTACTCTTTTCTTTATTTTTATTCTTCAAAGTAGCCATCCTTTGCCTCGATGACAGCTTTGTACAATCTTGGCATTCTCTCTGAGGTAGTCACCTGGAATGCATTTCAATTAACAGGTGTGCCTYGTTTAAAGTTAATTTGTGTCATTTCTTTCTTTAATGAGTTTGAGCCAATCAGTTGTGTTGTGACAAGGTAGGGGTGGTATATAGAAGATAGCCCTATTTGGTAAAAGACCAGGTCCATATTATGGCAAGAACAGCTCAAATAAGCAAAGAGAAATGATAGTCCATYATTACTTTAAGACATGAAGGTCAGTCAATCCGGAAAGTTTCTTCAACTACAGTTGCAAATACCATCAAGCGATATGATGAAACCGCCACAGGAAAGGAAGACAAAGAGTAGTAGGATGGTCAAATAAAAATCCTTGAATGAGTAGGTGTGTCCAAACAAGACGTATACACACTACAAACAAAGGCTTCGGACGCCAAGCTAGCAACATTTATTTAGCAACTATCATAACTCACAAGTATTCGTTTCTTCTTAAGAATTTGAAGTTGTATTTGACGTCTGAAGGAGTGGTAAGATTAGGAATCTGGTACAATGTTTCTCTCACTCTGTGTTCAGATGATAAGAAGGAGCTGGGTGCTGTGAGGAAGAGCAGATATTACATGAAGTACGGCAACCCCAACTACGGAGGCATGAGGGGCATCCTCAGCAACTCCTGGTAACCACACACACACCCACTTCCTTACGTTCATTCATTCATACATGCTGGATAGGCGCACCAGATGACCCTGTGGTGCGTCTCCATGGCGATACAGTGGTGTGCTAAGCCATCATGGCAGCCGCCACCAGACAGTCAGATCCTCAGCACCACCATGGCTGACTGGAACGGATATGCTGCTACACTGTTGTACATTGTCCTCCTTTTTGTCTTTTTGCTCACTAATTCCTGACGCCATCTTTAACTTTTTCTTTGTCTGCACTTTCCCTTTATCAGAAAAAAAACAAGGTTCTACATTACTAACATTCAGGGATGCAAACTAGTCACCTTTCGGCTGAATTTCGCCTTTTTAAATCCGAAATAGGTGACCTACGTGAATCGTTAAGATCTGATGAGAAAATTTGGTGGGGGGGGCTTTGGATCACTACTGGCTGTAAGCGAACGAGTGATGCGCGTTTGTAAGCGAACGAGTGATGCTGGCTCAGCCAATCCACGGCTCAGCCAATCATTCACATAACAGAAGCTGCACGCGACTGAAGAGAGAAGAGACGACCTATTTGCTAGTTACAAAATCAGTGCGGGCTCTGGAAAGACCGCTGTAGGGTGCAAAGGCAGTTTGCCAGTTACAGCAGCGCTTCCCTGAACGATAACGAGGAGGTAGGTGAGAGGCCTGACCACGGAGCAGGGGGTAAGAAGGCGATGAAGCGTACTTCATAAGCTGTAACCAAAAAACAACTGGCATTTGGAAAATTTGATGTGAGGGGGAAAGTGTGGTGGAACAAGTATTGTTAGCATTAAGTATTCTCCGTTAGCTCGCCAGAGAAATGTTGAGCAACATTAGCCAACTTTAGCTGGCTAATGAAGTCAGACAGCTAGCTGGCTAACGTTACAACATCAGATGAGCTAACGTTAGTAGCCTAACCTCCCGAGTGGCGCAGTGGCCCACGACATTGCATCGCAGTGCCAGCTGTGCCACTAGAGATTCTGGGTTCGAGTCAAGGCAGTCGCAGCCGGCCGCGACTGGGAGACCCATGGGGCGGTGCACAATTTGCCCAGCGTTGTCCTGGTTAGGGGAGGGTTTGGCCGGCAGGGATGTCCTTGTCCCATCACGCACTAGCGACTCCTGTGGCGGGCCGGGCGCAGTGCGCGCTAACCAAGGGGGCCAGGTGCACGGTGTTTCCTCCGACACATTGGTGCGGCTGGCTTCCGGGTTAAGTGGGCATTGTGTCAAGAAGCAGTGTGGCTTGGTTGTGTTTCGGCTCTCGACCTTTGCCTCTCCCGAGTCCGTACGGGAGTTGCAGCGATGAGACGACTAACTACCAATTGGATTCCACGAAATTGGGGAGAAACGGGGTTAAAAGAATAAATTAAACCTAACCAATTCGCTATAGTATTAACTGGTATACGACTCCTTGCCGTTAAGTTATAACGCATTAGTTGCTTACTGGCAATCTGTGTGAAATGTTGACTAGCTAACAAACAGTTTTTTTAACTCTGTGGTTAATTTTCAGAATGAGTGAATTGGGTGAAAATGAGGCATTGCTTGTTAAACAAGTGGATTCAGGGATCAAGTGTAGCTGGAGCTGGGCCTGGCTTAAGCTGGATGAGGTGAAAGAACACACTTTCCTTCGTTCAATACAGTGGGTAAAAAGGGGTATGCCAGGTGTACTCGCTGCCTGAAAGAGATCAATTATGCCAACAAAYGGTATCCTGCTCTGCTGGCACATTGTAGAACAGATGTCCACAATGTAATACCGTGCAGTGTAGCCCAAATATACTGCTTTTGTTGTGTTGAACTTGACAGTAAAACTTTTGTATGAGTGAGGGGGGATTATTCAATGGTTTACTCAGTGAACGTTATTTTTGCACACTTGTAGCCTTGTGCACCTGATCGATGTCTACTATACTGGCCACTATGATAGAGCAACAATAGAATGCCTGTTTGCTTCATTCTATTTCTACTTTAAGATGTTTTTTCCCCAAGTTCAATATTTAGATGTGTGTGTGTGGTCTCAAGCGTTCTATTATAAAGGCTGTCATGGCTAACTGTAATATTAGTGCAGTGTTTTTTTCTCAAGACTTGAGTGTCATTTGCAGTAAAATCTAGGCAACAAATAACATTGGATTGCTTTCTGTACATGTTTTAGCTGTGAGTTAGGTTCACATGAACCACTTCCACACAGAGACTGATCATGTAGATCATATTATTTGTTTAATTTCCCCCTAGCAGGGATGTTTTCAGTGAACAAAAGTGTCACTCTTTGGGGACCTGACAGGTTTGCATCCCTGAACATTTCTTAGTCATCCACTGCTTGAACACAACAGCAGTCATTCTCTTTCCCTTTTATTCTCCCCTCACTCATTTTCTCTACTTCTCATCTATTTTTCCGTCTTTTTCCCCCAGTTTATTTTCCATTTTGACCCCCTTCCTTCTATCACAAAGACATGCTGGTTAGTCTAGGATCCCCAAATGTATAACTGGACCTGATAGTCAGTTCCACCGCTTTTATTCATTCTTCCCTCTAATCAGAGACTGATTTTAAACCTGGGACACCAGGTGTGTTCAATTAATTATCAGGTAGAACAGAACCAGCAGTACTGTGGACCCTGTAGGGAAAGATTTGAATACCCCGGACTAGAAGGTTAAGGGGATGTGGTTAGGTTAAATGTTGAAGGTATACTGTGGGTACTAGGTGAGGTATAGACTGTACTGTGTGAAGTATAGGGTGGGTGCTAGGTGATGTATAGACTGTACTGTGTAGGGGTGGGTATGTTTATTGTTGCTAATGTCTGTCACCTTCTGCAGGAAGAGACGGTATCACACACGCAGAATTGTGAGCAAGAGCAAGAAACCCCTGATAGGGGACAGCATGGGGGACACACCGCCCTACAAACACAGCCACTCTGGTAAGTACACATAAACACACCCTGCCCTGCATACATGCACTGCTCTACAAACCCCAACCCTGGGAACAACACACTCACACGTCACCCTAAATATACTTGGGTGACAACGCGCACACACACACAAACGTTTACAGATGAGGCCCAACATGTGCAAATGTTAATTTACAGATCCCCTGTGTTAATCTGACTTCCTCCCCCTCTCTCCTTCATCCTGCTCCCTCTTCTGCTCCCCCCCCCCCCCTCTCAGCTGACCTGATCAACCTGCCAGAAGAACCAATAGAGGAAGAAGAGGATGAGGAAGAAGACATGGACTCAGACGACAGGGTGGTGGAGTACAAGGAGAAGGGGGAAAGAGGGAGGGTGAGGGTGGGGGACCCAGTGGTGGCCCTGTGGAGTCGTTTGGGCAGACCCTCTTCCCCCTCGGTCTTGTCGGACTCAGACGAGATGGACTATGACTTGGAGCTCAAGATGATCTCCACCCCCTCTCCCAAGAAGAGCATGAAGATGACCATGTACGCAGATGAGGTCGAGACCAACCTCAAGACTATACGGTCAGTGGGTGGTGGGTGACCATGTGTTCAGACCATGACCAACCTCAGGAGCCTACAGTCTGTGTCTTTGTCTGTGCGTGTGTAGAATGTGGACCTTTTTAATGTAGGTAAACATAGGGAAAACATTTGCTGTCTGTGTTTTTCAGACACTCTGCTGTTCGGAGTGACAGCGGCAGTGGCATCCGGAACAGGATTGGTGGAGGATCAGTGGGCGAGACCAAAAGCAGTGCGGTGGAGAAAGTGATGGACGTGAGGCAGCTATTGGAGGAGAAGAGACGTGGCCTATCCCAGCACAAACATGGCCACCCTGTGGCCAGCATTGGAAAGACAGGTCAGTTGTCCACCAGTCTACAAAGTCAATCTAATCAAATGTTATTAGTCACGTGCCGAATACCACAGTGTAAGACCTTACAGTGTAATGCTGAATTACAAGCCCTTAACCAACAATGCAGTGTTAATAAGAAAAGTGTTCAATTATTTACAAAAATAAACTGAAGTAATACATAAATAACAATATCAATGTAATCTTGTTCCCGGACACTATATGTTGTATTTAACCATGTTCTGGGTTGTGTGTGTGTGTAGATGTGAGGCAGCGGTTAGGGAAGAGGCCGTACTCTTCTGAGAGACGACCCTCCGCCTCTCCCGTCGCCTCCCGAGACTCACCCCCTCCCCGACAGCCGATCACAGATGTGCACAGGCGACTGGGCGTGGTCAAACAAGACACCCGCCGCCTCTACCCTGATTCGTCCAAAGACAGGAAATCAAGTAAATAAGGAAGAAAAACGCACATGTCCATATACTGCTATTAGTCAATAATGCAGTAGGTTTGTTGAAAAGACACTGAAAGAAAGCGCTTTAATATTGAACCCCCTCCCTCTCCAGGTCGTCTGTGGAGCAGGCTCGGCCCCTCCTATAAGGACGAGGTTCCCGAGCGGAAGCCTCCCAGTCACGGAGCGGGTTCGGGATCAACCAGCTCCAGGTTGGGGGGGCGGGGAGGAGAAGATGTTGAGAAGGAGAACGACTCTGCACTGCAGAAGGTGTGGGGGGCCTTGATCAAACAGAAGGAACAGCAGACCCACAAGATGAAGAGGAGTCGGCTTGACAACCTGCCCTCGCTACAGATAGAGGTCAGCCGGGAGAGCAGCAACGGGTCTGACTCAGACTCCTGAGGGAGAGGAGGGAGGCAGAGAATGGGTAGGGGAGCGAGACGTGTTGATAGAAACTGAGTATGGGAAGAGAGGTGTGAGTGAAATGGAGAATAAATACAACTGGTGGGGGAGGGTTTAGATCAGTGTGGATTGGGTCATGCCTTCATCTAGAGCAGCAAGGTGACCACCTCCACCCCTGCTCTCCTTGAGTTACTCGTCTCTGTTTAGATCCTTATGGGCCCCTGTTGCTGTGGCCTGGTCCATCGTACGAACACAAGAACTGGACAGAATTGTCTGATGTAGAGAGAAGTTATGTTTGTCAGGACAGGAGGCACTTTTTTTTTGTTTAATCACATGATCTCTGCAGCCCATGGGACTGGTGTTCTGATCAAACGTGTTCCTGTGACATTTTACTGATGGCCTACCTACACTTCAAGTCATGTCAAATATTTAAAGGGCAATATAAATGTCTCTGTTAGCCCCTCAACTACAGAAGAACTGGGACGAGGATAAGATGCAGATACTGAGAGCTCTCCCTGTCTCTTTGTGTGGTACCAGACACAGGATCATACAGTATATGGTATCTGTGTGTGAGTGACTTTGAACAACAATTATTGGGTTTGTGGCAATTTATTTCCTTCCACAGGTTTGGCCCATAGAGACAACTAAACCAGATGAATCGATTCTCTACGGAAAGGTTTTGTACTGTCTGAATGTTTTATGTGCAAATGGCCAATGTTCATATTATGTTTTTCAAGGCAGAAGATTCTTCAATGACTGTGCCGTCCTTCAAAGCCCCATAGTGCACTACTTTTGACCAGAGCCCTATGTAGGGAATAGTGTGCCGGTTGGAGGACAACCTTACATTCCCAGACAGAAAAGGAATTGATTTCATTAAGGCCTAAGCAGAAATAAAACATGTCAACAACTGTCTGCTTGTCTTGGCAATTGTAACAACTCTTTATTTGACTGAGAATACAATCAACTAGAAGGCAATTTTCCAAGAAATTGACTAGCTTCGGCTCTTTGAAAGTATTTTGGTGGATAGGATAGCCTTAAACATGTTAGTTTGGTGTCTCTAGCTTTAACAGATCAAGAGTTAAGTTTGGTGAGTTATTTTATGTGTTTACACAGTCAAGTTTGGACACTATGGTTTTT
The DNA here is from genome assembly GCF_002910315.2 of Salvelinus sp. IW2-2015. Taxonomy (NCBI): domain Eukaryota; kingdom Metazoa; phylum Chordata; class Actinopteri; order Salmoniformes; family Salmonidae; genus Salvelinus; species Salvelinus sp. IW2-2015. Next base: position 45,517,801 of record NC_036842.1, read on the forward strand.
TTATTTTTCCATTTTCTACATTATAGAATAATAGTGAAGACATCAAAATGATGAAATAACACATGGAATCATATAGTAACCAAAAGTGTTAAACAAATCAAAATATGTTTGAGATTCTTCATAGTAGCCACCCTTCCCCTTGACAGCTTTGGACATTTGGCATTCTCTCAAACAGCTTCATGCGGTAGTCACCTGGAATGCATTGCAATTAACAGGTGTGCCTTGTTAAAATGTAATTTGTGGAGTATCTTTATTCCTTAATGTGTTTGAGACAAATAGTTGTGTTGTGACAAGGTGGTATACAGAAGATAGCCCAATTTGGTAAAATACCAAGTACATATAATGGCAAGAACAGCTCAAATAAGCAAAGCGAAATGACAGTCCATTACTTTAAGACATGAAGGTCAGTCATCTGGGAAATGTCAAGAACTTTGAAAGTTTCTTGCAGTTTCTTGAAGTGCAAGCGCTATGATGAAACTGGCTCTGATGAGGACCGCCACAGGAAAGGAAGACCCAGAGTTACCTCTGCTGCAGAAGATAAGATCATTAGAGTTACCAGTCTCAGAAATTGCAGCCCAAATAAATGCTTCAGAGTTAAGGTAACAGACACATCTCTGTTCAGAGGAGACTGAATCCGGCCTTCGTGGTCAAATTGCTACAAAGAAACCACTACTAAAGGACACCAATAAAAAAAGAGGAGACTTGCTTGGGCCAAGAAACACGAGCAATGAACATTAGACCGGTAGAAATCTGTCCTTTTGGTCTGCTGAGTCCAAGTTTGAGATTTTTGGTTCCGACCACTTTGTCTTAGTGAGACGCAGAGTAGGTGAATGGATGATCTCCGCGTGTGTGGTTCCCACCTTGAGGCACTGGAGGAGTTGGTGGTGTGGGAGTGCTTTGCTGGTGACACCGATTTATTTAGAATTCAAGGCACACTTAACCAGCATGGCTACCACTGTATTCTGCAGCGATACGCCATCCCATCTGGTTTGCGCTTAATGGGTCTATCATTTGTTTTTCAACAGGACAATGACCCAACACACCTCCAGGCTGTATAAGGGCTATTTGACCAAGAAGGAGAGTGATGGAGTGCTGCATCAGATGACCTGGCCTCCACAATCACCTGACCTCAACCAAATTGAGATGGTTTGGGAGGAGTTGGACCGCACAGTGAAGGAAAAGCAGCCAACAAGTGCTCAGCATATGTGGGAACTACCTCAAGACTGTTGGAAAAGCATTCCAGGTGAAGCTGGTTTAGAGAATGCCAAGAGTGTGCAAAGCTGTCATCTAGGCAAAGAGTGGCTAAATATATTTTGATTTAACACTTCTTTTTTGTTACTAAATGATTCCATATGTGTTATTTCATAGTTTTGTTGTCTTCACTATTATTCTACAATGTGGAAAATAGTAAAAATAAAGAAAAATCCTTGAATGAGTAGGTGTGTACAAACTTTTGACTGGTACTGTATGTGTGTGTGTGTATACCGTGAAATGCTTGCTTACAAGCCCTTAACCAACAATGCAGTTCAAGAAATAGAGTTAAGAAATGATTTACTAAAAAAAGTAAATCAAATAATTAAAGTAACACAATGACATAACAATAACGAGGCAAATATACAGGGGGTAACCAAAGTGTTAAACAAATCAAAATATATTTTAGATTTTTCAAAATAGCCACCCTTTGCCTTGAAGACAAAAACATTTGAAACCCTGGAATGAGTAGGTGTGTCCAAACTTTTGACTGGTACTATATAGATATACATAAACGCAACATGTGTTGGTCCCATGATTCACGAGATGAAATAAAAGAGCCCAGAAATGTTGTTTACATCCCATTTAGTGAGCAGTTTATTCTTTGACAAGATAACCCATCCACCTGACAGGTTTGGCATATCAAGAAGCTGATTAAACAGAAGGCTCATTACGCAGGTGCACCTCGTGCTGGGGACAATAAAATGCCACTCTAAAATGTGCAGTTTTGTCACAGCACAATGCCACAGATGTCTCAAGTTTTGAGGGAGCATGCACGAGGCATACAGACTTTAGGAAAGTCCAACAGAACTGTTGCCAGATAATTTAATGTTCATTTCTCTACGATAAGCCACCTCCAAGGTTGTTTTCAAGCATTTAGCAGTACGTCCAACTGGCCTCAACCGCAGACTCTGTAACCACGCCAGCCCAGGACAACCACATCTGGCTTCTTCACTTGCAGGATTGTCTGAGACCAGCCACCCGGACATCTGATGAAACTGTGTTAGCACAACTGAAGAATTTCTGCACAAACTGTCAGAAACAGTCTCAGGGAAGCTCATCTGCGTGCTCGTCGTCCTCAGCAGGGTYTTAACCTGACTGCTGTTCGGTGTCGTAACCGATTTCAGTGGGCAAATGCTCACCTTTTGATGGCCACGGGCACGCTGGAGATGTGTGCTCTTAACGGATGAATCCTGGTTCAACTGTATCGGGCAGATGGCGTCGTGTGGGCGAGCAGTTTGCTGATGTCAGTGTTGTGAACAGAGTGCAGCATGGTGGCGGTAGAGTTATGGTATGGGCAGGCATAAGCTACGTACAACGAACACGATTGCATTTTTTCAATGGCAATTTGAATGCACAGAGATCCTGAGGCCCATTGTCATGCCATTCATCCGCTGCCATCACCTCATGTTTCGGCATTATAATGCATGGCACCATGTCGCAAGGATCTGTACACAATTTCTGGAAGCTTAAAGTGTCCCAGTTCTTCCATGCATACTCACCAGACATGACGCTCATTGAGCATGTGTGAGACACGACAGTGTGTTCCAGTTCCCGCCAATATCCAGCAACATCGCACAGCCATTGAAGAGGAGTCGGACAACATTCAACAGCCCACAATCAACAGCCTGATCAACTCTGTGTCATGCTGCATGAGGCAAATGGTGGTCACACCAGATACTGACTGGTTTTCAAATCCACTCCCCTACTTTTTTTTTACAATATCTGTGACCAACAGATTCAAATCTGCATTCCCAGTCATGTGAAATACATAGATTAGAGCCTAATAMATTTTTCAATAGACTGATTGCCTTATATGAACTGTAACTCAGTCAAATCTTTGAAATTGTTGCATGTTGTGTTTATTTTTGTTCAATGTAGTTATAGTTGATAAAGATTCTAAAGAATTTGAAGTTAGCCTGAATGTTTTAAAGTTGGTCTTGTAGCTTATTTGGCCAAGGAGCAGGACAATTTTGAACAGCTACCTCTGTATTCTTGTGGTTCTCATTCAAACCATGTTCATTTATGCAAATGTAAAATGGTTATAGTTCAAAAAGTGTGTATATATAAACTCATTAAAAAAAGAAATGTCCTCTCACTGTCAACTGCGTTTATTTTCAGCAAACGTAACATGGGGCGGCAGGGTAGCCTAGTGGTTAGAGCGTTGGGCTAGTAACCGAAAGGTTGCAAATTCAAATCGCCGAGCTGACAAGGTACAAATCTGTCATTCTCATCCTGACATAACCCTGAGGGCTAGGGAATGGCCCTAGCCCTCACCCTCCGATCCAACAGGTCCCAGACCTGCTCAATGGGATTGAGATCTGGGCTCTTCGCTGGCAATGGCAGAACACTGACATTCCTGTCTTGCAGGAATTCATGCACATAATGAGCAGTATGGCTGGTGGCAATGTCATGCTGGAGGGTCATGTCAGGATGAGCCTGCAGGAAGGGTACCACATGAGGGAGGAGGATGTCTTCCCTGTAACGCACAGCGTTGAGATTGTCTGCAATGACAACAAGCTCAGTCCGATGAGGCTGTGACACACCGCCCCAGACCATGACGGACCCTCCACCTCCAAATCGATCCCACTCCAGAGTACAGGCCTCGGTGTAACGCTCATTCCTTCGACGATAAACGTGAATCCGACCATCACCCTTGGTGAGACAAAACCGTGACTCGTTAGTGAAGAGCACTTTTTGCCTGTCTAGTCCAGCGATGATGGCTTTGTGCCCATAGGCGAAGTTGTGGCTGGTGATGTCTGGTGAGGACCTGCTTTACAACAGGCCTACAAGCACTCAGTCCAGCCTCTCTCAGCCTATTGCGGACAGTCTGAGCACTGATGGAGGGATTGTGCATTCCTGGTGTAACTCGGACAGTTGTTGTTGCCATCCTGTACCTGTCCCGCAGGTGTGATGTTAGGATGTACCGATCCTGTGCAGGTGAAATCACACGTGGTCTGCCACTTGAGGATGATCAGCTGTCCGTCCTGTCTCCCTGTAGCGCTGTCTTAGGCGTCTCACAGTACGGACATTGCAATTTATTGCCCTGGCCACATCTGCAGTCCTCATGCCTTCTTGCAGCATGCCTAAGGCACTTTCACACAGATGAGTAGGGACCCTGGGCATCTTTCTTTTGGTGTTTTTCAGAGTCAGTAGATAGGCCTCTTTAGTGTCCTAAGTTTTCATAAATGTGACCTTAATTGCCTACCGTCTGTAAGCTGTTAGTCTTAAACCCTTTACAATGAAGATCTGTGAAGTTATTTGGATTGTTACGAATTATCTTTGAAAGACAGCGTCCTGAAAAAGGGAAGTTTCTTTTTTTGCTGAGTTCATTATTATTACAGTCAATAGGCTGTTGGCAGTCGCAAATATATACATTTTCTTTCATGCCTGTCTCAATGGACTAATCCATTGCTGAGGCCGCGGGGGTGGCAAGAGGCATTAGTCATACCTTCAAATTCATGGAACCTGCAGATACCCTGTAAACGTATTCCCCTCATCAAACCTCTGAAGACAGGATATCCATTTGTCCTCAGGTTTGACTGGGAAAGGGTGAAACTGGGACAAATAGGGTACATTTACTCAAATTCCTTAAAACTACAGTATGACATAAAGATACAATAGCATGGCAGCTAGACACAGCTACAAAGGCCCCTATTGCAATGCAATTTAACATTACTAATGCAGAACAGTATGTACTGTCATAGACATAATCCATCTTCTGACTAATACAACCAAAAGAGCTCAATGCATTCTTATACAAAACTAGCATGATCTAACATGAGAAAACACGCAATTTGTGTAGCTAACATGTAAACTATTAGAGCCATAGCTAAGATACAATCTCTACAAAATAATTATATCAATGTTTCAAACTTCACCAGAATAAACTTCCACAACATGAGATAAGTAGTTAAAGAATAAGTTACGTGTAGGGCTGTTACAGTGGCCGTATTACCGCCACACCGGCGGTCACGAGTAATGAAGGCGGTCAAATTCCCTATCGTCATGGTAATTAGGCTTCACCACCAAGCTCTGATGCTGCTGATGGTCATTAGTAGCCTACCAAACTTGCTAACTGCCTGGAACTCAGCACTCCATTGTCCCTTTAATCACTCTGACATCAATGCAAATGTGATCGAAAATCTAATCAATCACTTAATGAGAGCCCATTAATGAGAGCCCCGCTCATGTTGAGCAACATTTCTATAGGCTATACAATTGCGTGAGAAAACAGAGTTTTGATGGCCTCTATTAAAAAGAGGAGGATCCCATCAGCTTTCTATAGGCCTACTATAGTTATTTCTCAACTTATTAAGCACTGATGGGTTTGGACTTCTAAACTTGAAATAGTGTTTGACATCAGGTATCCTATGGAAAGGAGAAGGGCCACAGTCTGGTTGCTACACCAGAAGTTAATGGTTATCTGTAGGAGAAATGTATATGGTGGAGTCAATTAAGGTTGGATATGAGCCAGGGGCTTGGAATTGAACTGAATAAGGGAAAGGCAATCACATGGTTGCGGTCACTGATAAGGGTGGAGAGATGTGGATTAGTGCGGAATGGGGGCCGAGGTCAGGCCACATTAAGGGAGAAGGAACAGTTTATTACCCACATCACTTAACTTCCTGCCTAGCAATGAAGATGTAATGTTTAGAGAGAAGGAGGAGACTTCACCTAAATTGGGGTAYATTTACTTGTGCTGGGGGAAAATGTCTTTGTCTGTTCAGCTGTCTGACCCATTGGGTGAATAAACTTGGTTTGAGCTTTTCATAGTTGTCCGACATTGCTTATCTTTCTAACAGGAGTATAGCCTACCTGGCTGGCATGAAAATGAACTACGGGAAAAGCATCCTCCATTCGCTATTTAAGTGCACATAGACTGTTTCGAGACAGGTGCATGATAATAGTCCATTCTAAAATAAAATGTCACACATATATTTTTTAGTATATGTAAAGACAAGATTAAATCAAGAACAGTCTGATGAGTGACAATATTAGCCTATCACTTGTGAATGATATATTGTCACTTGTGAATGATGCCCAGCTTGTGTGCAGTAAGGCAAGAAACAGCGCATGCCTTTTTTTGTGTGTCACTTTTTCAAATCATAGTCTCACACCTCATAGCCTAGCCCATAAGCCTACATGTTTTGATAAGGTTTGTATCCCAATTAAAGTGGGCAAATAACTTCTTAAAATTGAGCATGTTGATCTGCTTCTGGGTGTAGAGCCGAACTGGCATACTGTCACGCCCTGACCATAGAGAGCTTTTTATTCTCTATGTTGGTTAGGTCGGGGTGTGACTAGGTTGGGTCATCTAGGTAATTATATTTCTATGTTGGCCTGGTATGGTTCCCAATCAGAGGCAGCTGTTTATCGTTGTCTCTGATTGGGGATCATATTTAGGCAGCCATTTCCCCTTTGTGCTTTGTGGGATCTTGTCTATGTATAGTTGCCTGCGAGCACTACATTAGCTTCACGTTTTGTGCTTTATTGTTTTCTGTAAGTTTCACTTTGTAATAAAGAGGATGGAACCATACCACGCTGCATCTTGGTCCACTCATTCAGACGAGCGTGACACATACATACATACCTCGTGAGTTTCAAGTTTGGGGAAAATCATTTTCACCATAAAAATGCACCTTCATAATAAAAGCATTACATGCATAATCGCATTTGCGGTCACTTCTGAGAATGGTGTTTTCCCAATAATTGATTGCATTTTGGAACATTCGTGCTCATTGCCTACTGCCGTGTGCGCATTGCTGTGCTTATAATGTGAAGAAATGGGCTAATAGTTTATCAACATTTTAAGCTAAACATTCTGATCTGTTGCGTTAGCCTCATTGCTTTAAAATAGTTTTTTTTGATGCTAGTGGTTGTATTAATTTGGGATCTATTGCAGCCCACAACTGTCCCAGACTATGCTTGGAATATTTATTTCTCACACAGAATAAAATACGTCAACTTCTGTACTATGGGGGATAATAGATTGACATGGGCTAGTGCTTTTGCTGTTCGTTAGCCCTACTCATCTTGTTGGCTGCCAAAAAGTAAATGTGGACAGTTCTTCCAACATCTTCAATATGCACCTCGGAATTGGATAAGGACTTGCGCAGTTGCGTCACCGATGTGTCTGTCTTCACTTGTAGCCTGTGAGAAGGACCCGATCATGTGACAGGCATTGGTTAATAAGAATTAAGATACACTACGTAACCAAAAGTATGTGTATACCTGCTTGTCGAGCATCTCAATCCCAAACCATAGGCATTAATATGTAGTTGGTCCTCCCTTTGCTGCTATGCTGTCCACATCCTTTTGGCCATGTAGTGTATCTGAGAGAGCCATGTGAGTGAGAGGTGCTTCGGAGCACGCAGCCGGGAGAAGGGAATTATATTTGTTATTTTCAGCCGAAGGGCACAACGGCCACGGATCGCAAAAGGCATGGATTTATTTAATGGGCATTACGGCCACACAAAGGGGATGCCGCCGGGAAATTTGAGCCCTTAAGTTCTTGTCAAATTGGGAATGAGAGACTGATGAAGTGTGTTCAGCCTGCGATAAAAAATAAGCATAGTTCATGTCTTTCGTACAACTTTTTTCAAATCATCATGAGAGTTTAATCATGCAGCCTTAGAATGTATTGAAAATCAAAACATATGCCCAAAGTTTGTTTCAAAACTAAATTTGCATAAATAACTTACAGTATATTTTATTCAGCTGCAGTACCAGTAAAAAGTTTGGAAACACCTACTCATTCAAGGGTTTTCCTTTATTTTTGCTATTTTCTACATTGTAGAATAATAGTGAGGACATAAACTATGAAATAACACATAAAACGTGTTTAACAAATCAAAATATATTTACATGAGATTCCTCAAAGGAGCCACCCTTTGCCTTGTTGACAGCGTTGCAAACTCTTGGCATTCTCTCAACCAGCTTCATGAGGTAGTCACCTGGAATGGATTTCAATTAACAGGTGTGCCTTGTTAAAAGTTAATATGTGGAATTTCTTTCCTTAATGCGTTTGAGCCAATCAGTTGTGTTGTGACAAGTTAGGGGTGGTATACAGAAGATAGACCAAGTCCATATTATGGAAAGAACAGCTCAAATAAGTAAAGAGAAACAACAGTCCATCATTACTTTAACTTCTTATGGCTGCAATCCCGTTAATGGGATGATATGACAACAGCCAGTGAAAGTGCAGGGCGCCAAATTCAAACAACAGAAATCTCATAATTAAAATTCCTCAAACATACAAGTATCTTATACCATTTTAAAAGGTAATCTTGTTGTTAATCCCACCAAAGTGTCCGATTTCAAATAGGCTTTACAGCGAAAGCACCACAAACGATTATGTTAGGTCACCGCAAAATCACAGAAAAACACAGCCATTTTTCCAGCCAAAGACAGGAGTCACAAAAAGCGGAAATAGAGATAAAATTAATCACTAACCTTTGATGATCTTCATCAGATGACACTCATAGGACTTCATGTTACACAATACATATATGTTTTGTTCGATAAAGTTCATATTTATATCCAAAAACCTCAGTTAACATTGGCGCCATGTTCAGAAATGCCTCCAAAATATCCGGAGAAATTGCAGAGAGCCACGTCAAATAACATAAATACTCATCATAAACTTTGATGAAAGATACGTGTTTTACATAGAATTAAAGATACACTTGTTCTTAATGCAGCCGCTGTGTCAGATTTCAAAAAGCTTTACGGCAAAAGCACAATATTCAATAATCTGAGAACAGCGTTCAGCCACAAAAGGAAGCCATACAGTTACCCGCCAAATTGTGCAGTCAACAAAAACTCATAAATAGTATTATAAATCTTCACTTACCTTTGCTGATCTTCGTCGGAATGCACTCCCAGGACTCCCACTTCCACAATAAATGTTCATTTTGTTCGGTAATGTCCATCATTTATGTCCAAATAGCTATTTTTGTTTAGCGTGTTTGGTAAAACAATCCAAAATCAGGAAGCGCGTTCACTAAAAGCAGACGAAATGTCAAAAAGTTCCGTAACAGTTAGTAGAAACATGTCAAACGATGTATTGAATCAATCTTTTAGAATGTTTTTAACATAAATCTTGAATAACGTTCCAACCGGAGAATACCATTGACTTCAGATGTGCGATGGAACAGAGCTCCCTCTCATGTGAACACGCATGGTCAGAGCATGGTCACCTCATGGCAGACCTGACTAATTCCTGTCTCCTTCGGCCCCACTTCACAGTAGAGGCATCAGACAAGGTTCTACAGACTGTTGACATCTAGTGGAAGCCGTAGGAAGTGCAAACAGATCCATATCCCACTGTGTATTCAATAGGGGCTGGGTTGAAAATCGACTAACCTCAGATTTCCCACTTCCTGTTTGGATTTCTTCTCAGGTTTTTGCCTGCCATATGAGTTCTGTTATACTTACAGACATCATTCAAACAGTTTTAGAAACTTCAGAGTGTTTTCTATCCAWTACGAATAATAATATGCATATATTAGCAACTGGGACTGAGGGGCAGTTTACTATGGGCACCTCTGTGCACCGTTCATCCAAGCKACTCAATACTGCCCCTGCAGCCATAAGAAGATACGTTCATCAGAGTTACCACCTCAGAAATTGCAGTCCAAATAAATGTTTCGCAGAGTTCAAGTAACAGACACATCTCAACATCAACTGTTCAGAGGAGACTGCGTGAATCAGGCCTTCATGGTCGAATTGCTGCAAAAAAACACTACCAAAGGACATCAATAATAAGAAGAGACTTGCTTGGGCCAAGAAACACGAGCAGTGGATATTAAACCGGTGGAAATATGTCCTTTGGTCTGATGAGTCCAAATTGGAGATTTTTGGTTCCAATCACCGTGTCTTTGTGAGATGCAGAGTAGGTGAACGGATGATCTCCGCATGTGTGGTTCCCTCTGGGAGTTGTGATGGTGTGGGGGTACTTTGCTGGTGACACTGTCAGTGATTTATTTAGAATTCAAGGCACACTTAACCAGAACTGATGTCATATTCTGCAGCAATATGACATCCCATCTGGTTTGTGCTTAGTCAGACTATCATTTGTTTTTCAACAGGACAATGACCCAACAAACCTTTAGGCTGTGTAAGGGCTATTTGACCAAGAAGGAGAGTGCATCAGATTATCAAATCTGCTGCATCAGATTAGCTGGCCTCCACAATCACTCAACCTCAACCCAATTGAGATGGTTTGGGATGAGTTGGACCGCAGAGTGAAGGAAAAGCAGCCAACATGTGCTCAGCATATATGGGAACTCCTTCAAGACTGTTGGAAAAGCATTCCATGTGAAGCTGGTTGAGAAAATGCCATGAGTGTGCAAAGCTGTCATCAAGGTAAAGAGTGGCTACTTTGAAGAATCCAAAATCTAAAATATATATTTATTTTTTGAACACTTTTTTTGGTTACTACATGATTCCTAGCTTTGTCTGAATCCTGGCTTAGGAAGGCCACCAAACTTTCTGAAATTTACATCCCCAAATACAACATTTTCCATCAAGATAGAACTGCCAAAGGGGGCGGAGTTACAATCTACTGCAGCGATAGCCTGCAGAGTTCTGTTTTACTATCCAGGTCTGTGCCCAAACAGTTTCAGCTTCTACTTTAAAAAATCCACCTTTCCAGAAATAAGTCTCCTACTTTTGCCGCTTGTTATTGACCCCCCTCAGCCCCCAGTTGTGCCCCTGACACCATATGTGAATTGATTGCCCCCCAACTATCTTCAGAGTTCATACTGATAGGTGACCTAAACTGGGATATGCTTTATACCCCGGCCGTCCTACAATCTAAGTTAGATGCCTTCAATCTCAAACAAATTTCYAAGGAACCTAGCAGGTACAACCCTAAATCTGTAAACATGGGCACCCTCATAGATATCATCCTGACCAACTTGCCCTCCAAATACACCTCTGCTGTCTTCAACCAGGATCTCAGCTATCACTGCCTGCGTGCGTAATGGGTCCGCGGCCAAACGTCGACCCCTCATCACTCTCAAAATATTTCAGCGAGCAGGCCTTTCTAATCAACTTGGCACGGGTATCCTGGAAAGATATTGACCTCATCCTGTCAGTAGAGCATGCCTGGTTTTTCTTTAAAAGTACTTTCCTCACCATCTTAAATAATCATGCCCCATTCAAAGAAAAATTGAACTAAAAACAGATATAGCCCCTGGTTTACTCCTGATTTGACTGCCCTTGACCAGTACAAAAACATCCTGTAGCATACTGCATTAGCATCGAATAGCCCCTGCGATATGCAACTTTTCAGGAAAGTCAGGAACCAATATACACAGTCAGTTAGGAAAGCAAAGTCTAGCTTTTTCAAACAGAAATTTGCATCCTGTAGCACTAATTCCAAAAAGTTTTGGGACACCATGGCAAATAAGAACAGCTCCTCCCAGCTGCCCAGGCTAGGAAACACTGTCATCACYGATAAATCTACGATAATCGAGAATTTCAATAAGCATTTGTCTATGGCCGGCAATGCTTTCTACCTGTCTACCCCTTCCCCGGTCAACTGCCCTGCACCCACCGCAGCAACCTGCCCAAGAGCCCCCCCGCTTCTCCTTCACCCAAGTCCAGATAGCTGATGTTCTGAAAGAGCTGCAAAATCTGGATCCCTACAAATCAGCTGGGTTAGACAATCTGGACCCTCTCTTTCTAAAATTATCCGCCGCAATTGTTTCAACCCCTATTCCTAGACTGTTCAACCTCTCTTTCGTATCGTCTGAGATCGGAAAGCTGCTGCGGACTTCCCCCTCTTCAAAGGGGGAGACACTCTAGACCCAAACTGTTACAGACCTATATCCATCCTACCCTGCCTTTCTAAAGTCTTATAAAGCCAAGTTAGCAAACAGATCACCGACCATTTCGAATCCCACTGTACCTTCTCCGCTATGCAATTTGGTTTCCGAGGTGGTCATGGGTGCACCTCAGCCACGCTCAAGGTTCTAAACGATATCATAACCCCCATCGATAAAATACAGTGCTGTGCAGTCGTCTTCATCGACCTGGCCAAGGCTTTCGACTCTGTCAATCACCGCATTCTTACCGGCAGACTGAATACCCTTGGTTTCTCAAATGACTGCCTCGCCTGGTTCACCAACTACTTCTCAGATAGAGTTCAGTGTGTCAAATCGGAGGGCCTGTTGTCCGGACCTCTGGCAGTCTCTATGGGGGTGCCACAGGGTTAAATTTCTCTGTATATATCAATGATGTCGCTCTTGCTGCTAGTGATTCTCTGATCCACCTCTACGCAGACTACACCATTCTGTATACATCTGGCCCTTCTTTGGACACGGTGTTAACAAACCTCCAAACGAGCTTCAATGCCATACAACACTCCTTCCGTGGCCTCCAACTGCTCTTAAATGCAAGTAAAACCAAATGCATGCTCTTCCACCGATCGCTGCCCGCACCCACCCGCCTGACTAGCATCACTACTCTGGACGATTCTAACTTAGAATATGTGGACAACTACAAATACCTAGGTGTCTGGTAGACTGTAAACTCTCATTACAGACTCACAGTAAGCATCTCCAATCCAAAATTACATCTAGAATCGGCTTCCTATTTCTCAACAAAGCCTCCTTCACTCATGCTGCCAAACATACCCTCGTAAAACTGACTATCTTACCGATCCTTGACTTCGGCGATGTTATTTACAAAATAGCCTCCAACACTCTACTCAGAAATTTGGATGTAGTCTATCACAGTGCCATCTGTTTTGTCACCAAAGCCCCATATACTACCCACCACCGTGACCTGTATGCTCTCGTTGGCTGGCCCTCGCTACATATCTGTCGCCAAACCTACTGGCTCCAGGTCATCTATAAGTCTTTGCTAGGTAAAGCCCTGCCTTATCTCAGCTCACTGGTCACCATAGCAGTACCCACCCATAGCACGCGCTCCAGCAGGTATATTTCACTGGTCCTCCCCAAAGCCAACACTTCTTTTGGTTGCCTTTCCTTCCAGTTCTCTGCTGCCAATGACTGGAACGAATTGCAAAAAAAGCTGGAGTCTTATTTCTCCCTTTAAGCATCAGCTGTCAGAGCAGCTTACCGATCACTGTACCTGTACACAGCCAATCTGTAAATAGCCCACCCAACTACCTCATTCCCATATTGTTATTATTTTTTTGCTCTTTTGCACCCCAGTATCTCTACTTGCACATCATCATCTGCACATATATCACTACAGTGTTAATGCTAAATTGTAATTATTTCGCCACTATGGCCTATTTATTACATCATTTGCACACACTGTATATGGATTTTTCTATTGTGTTATTGATTGTACGTTTGTTTATCCCATGTGTAACCCTGTGTTGTTGTTTTTGTCACACTGCTTTGCTTTATCTTGGCCAGGTCACAGTTGTAAATGAGAACTTGTTCTCAACTGGCCTACCTGGTTAAATAAAGTTTAAATAAAATAAAATAAATAAAAAACAATGTAGAAAATAGTAAAAATAAAGAAAAACCCTTGAATGAGTAGGTGTGTCCAAATTTTTGACTGGTACTGTATGTTCAATTGTATTCTTCATACTATAAAATAATCTAAAATAATGCCACGGAAGTCTAAGCAAATCTTGTCTGCTTAATGAACTAGCGTAGCCCACAACCATATGGCATAGAGCCAKATCAGGACCTAACAAGGACAACTCAGAGTATGCTATTCTGTTTTTCTGAAATTGGCTACATTTTCTTCATATCATGTTTCTTTAGACCTGTCTAAAATAAATAATAGATTTACTGTGAAGGTGTAGGCTATATTACATGGATTTATTAGACTTTTTAAAATGTAGAGGTCTGCATCAGTGGCTTGTAGGCTATGCGTGGAAGCCAGGAGATGCTAAATTTGTTTATATTAATTAACGGTCAGTTACCATGAGAACGGCAGTTATTTGCTTGACCATCACCGGCTGACACAATTTCATGGCCGCCACAGCCCTATTTACGTACCAACAATGCTATGATAGGCATAATACATTTGCAGATTTGGTGGAGATAGCTAAGGTACTGTATGCAGAATCAAACATGGTTTTCTTCATTAGAGAAACCAAAGTTCTGTTTACTGTAATGTCAAGGTGACAAAAGGAAAGCTGCTTATATAAAACCCGCCTGCAGAGGGAGATAAACAAACCCAAATGGTAAATAAACACTCATGTAACAGAACAGTGAAGATTAATTTATAGTTAAAGTTAGGGATTTGAACCTCCATTCTTGGCATGCACACTGTTCATCTGTACTCATGTTTGTGTGTGTTAACAAGTCCAGTGCTATGTCTTCGGTGCCAGAATGTTCCCCGTCTTCTGGCGCTATCCTCAATCGCCGGGACATTCTCACGTCATGCTGCTGTAGCCTGTGTATTATGTCATGTTATGTTGTTAATTAGACACTGCACATTGTCAGAACGTTGTTAGATTCTAACTTCTCTTTCCTCCTCTGTCTGTATGTAGACGTGTGAGATTTCAGATGTACTGGGAAGACGAGGAAGAGAAGTGGCACCTGAGGGACGACGAGAGGGACGACGAGAGCGACGACGAGAGGGACGACGAGTCGACGAGAAGGTGGTTGTTCACTACAGAGATCACTCGTAGCACAATACATTAATAATGGAATGTACAGATGGAAATTCTTATCATGTTTTTGTCTTAATCAAATTTTATGTTTTTGTCTTAATATATTTCTGCAGATATATCATCCTTCGTGTTTTGAAGATTACAAACATTTAAGTATCAGCTTACACGCTTGATCTTACACGCTTGACGTCTTTGTTCCTGGACGTCACCCCGTCCCTCATCAAGCTACTGATGGAGAACCCACTGGGTGAGGCCAATGAGTAGGATGAGGGCACTTCCTGCTGCGCTGCGGTGAAACAGGAAGTGGAGGCTTTGTTGTCGGGGAGACTGGCGGTGAGGCTCACAATGTGAAGGAGGTTCAGGTTCAGATGAAGGGAGAAACACAATTTCCTGAAAAATGTAAATAAAACTATGCTGCTTTCTCTTTCTTTTTCTCTTCGCTTTTACGGGCTGCTCTCATCCGTACATACTGACTGCAGGAATGTCCACAAGAGATATTGCCAGAGAATTGAAGGTTCATTTCTCTACCATTAGCCGCCACCATCGTCGTTTTAGAAAATTTGGCAGTACGTCCAACTGTCCTCACAACAACAGACCAAGTGTAACTACGCCATTCCAGGACCTCCACATCCGGCTTCTTCACCTGCGGCGTCGTCTCAGACCAAATAATTTCTGCACAAACTTTCAGAAACCTTCTCAGGGAAGCTCATCTGTGTGCTCCTCGTCCTCACCAGGGTCTTGACCTGACTGCAGTTCGGCGTCGTAACTGACTTCAGTGGGCAAATGCTCACCATCGATGGCCACTGGTATGCTGGAGAAGTGTGCTCTTCACGGATGAATCCCGGTTTCAACTGTATCAGGCAGATGGCAGATGGCGTGTATGGCGTCGTGTGGGCGAGCAGTTTGCTGATGTCAACGTTGTGAGCAGAGTGCCCCATGGTGGCAGTGGGGTTATGGTATGGGCAGGTATAAGCTAGGGACAACGGAAAAACAATTTGGAATGCACAGAGATCCGTGACAAGGTCCTGAGGCCCATTGTTGTGCCATTCATCCGACCCTGGAACGACGTGTACGACAGCGTGTTCCACTTCCTGCCAAAATCCAACAACTTCGCACAGCCCAGAGGAGTGGGACAACATTCCACAGGCCACAATCAACAGCCAGATCAACTCTATGCAAAGCAGATGTCGCGCTGCTTGGGGCAAATGGTGGTCACACCAGATACTGTGACCAACAGATGCATATCTGTATTCCCAGTCATGTGAAATCCATAGATTAGGGCCTAATTTATTTATTTCCATTGACTGATTTCCTTATGAACTGTAACTCAGTAGAATCTTTGACATCGTYGCATGTTGCGTTTATATGTGGTAAATTAATTTGAAAATAAGCAGTTTAGTTTATTAATTTATTGATGGTTTAAGTTTACAATAGGTAAGGAGGAATAACATTTTGACCTTTACACTGCTGTATACATACGACAAGACATAGTTAGCGACTAACGTTTCTACACAGTTGTCTGTGATCCTTGTTATGATCCTTGAATAGTTATGCACGCTCAAGTTTTCTGTTTTTTTGTCTTATTTCTTGTTTGTCTGAACCAGAAAAAATATTTTGCATCTTCAAAGTGTTAGGCATGTTGTGTAAATCAAATGATACAACCCCCCCCAAAATCTATTTTAATTCCAGGTTGTAAGGCAACAAAATAGGAAAAATGCCAAGGGGGTGAATACTTTCACAAGCTACTGTAGCCATGATTGGATGAGATAATGGATGGGCTGGACATAACGAGAGATGAGTTGGAATTGGTCTGCCGTGTAATATGTTTCCATAACATGAGCTGCTCAGTATGTGTAGGTAATCCTTCTAACTCAGCTTTTTTGAAAGATATCATGAAGATCTGAAAAAGGTGTTGTTAATATTCTCCACTTTCTGGAGGACCGAGTTTTAAAATCAGCGGAATGCCCGGTGGAAGCAGAGTTTGATAGCTAAGGGGATGGAGAAAATTCTGCCTTTTGATTGCAAATATGCAGAGGGAGTCGAAAAGAGAACACACAGAAGGCTGTTGTATTAAACACCTGTCTCCGGATTACATCTTCAAAGATGTAATCCGGAGACAGGTGTTTTATACAACAGCATTCTTTATGTGTTCTCTTTTTGGACTCTCTCCGCATTCGGCAATCATCTTTCTGCTTCAACCGGGGATTCCACTGATTTCAAATCTGGGTCAACTTCTTCCATCATAACTACACCGTTTCTTTCTCACCATTGTCATCGGGAGACTTGTATGTCTGGTTAAATAAAAAATATTTTTACCTAAATCAGGGATTTCCTCATTGTCTGATTCATTTTCAGAGTCAGAGTCAGCATGGCACAATCATCCCCCAAGAAAGTAGTCCATCACAACATTTTCCCACTGAGCTTTGTCGATATTAACATCAGGGCAGAAATGTCGAGAGCAGTAGCACAACTTTTTCAGTTCTTCATGATACAGTGGGGAGAACAAGTATTTGATACACTGCCGATTTTGCAGGTTTTCCTACTTACAAAGCATGTAGAGGTCTGTAATTTTTATCATAGGTACACTTCAACTGTGAGAGACGGAATCTAAAACAAAAAGTCCAGAAAATCAACATAGGTAATGATTTTTAAGTAATTCATTTGCATTTTATTGCATGACAATAAGTATTTGATCACCTACCAACCAGGTAGAATCCGGCCTCTCACAGACCTGTTAGTTTTTCTTTAAGAAGCCCTCCTGTTCTCCACCTCATTACCTGTATTAACTGCACCTGTTTGAACTCGTTACCTGTATAAAAGACACCTGTCCACAACACCAAATCAAACAGACTCCAACCTCTCCACAAATGGCCAAGACCAGAGAGCTGTGTAAGGACATCAGGGATAAAATTGTTAGACCTGCACAAGGCTGGGATGGGCTACAGGACAATAGGCAAGCAGCTTGCGTGAGAAAGGCAACAACTGTTGGTGCAATATTAGAAAATAGAGAAAATAGAAGAAGTTCAGAGATGATGGTCAATCAACCCTCGGTCTGGGGCTCCATGCACAGATCTCACCTCGTGGGCATCACATGATCATCGAGGAAGGTGGGGCATCAGCCCAGAACTACACGGCAGGACCTGGTCAATGACCGAAGAGAGCTGGGACCACAGTCTCAAAGAAAACATTAGTAACACACTACGCCGTCATGGATTAAAATCCTGCAGCGCACACAAGGTCCCCCTGCTCAAGCAGGCGCATGTCCAGGCCCGTCTGAAGTTTGCCAATGACCATCTGGATGACCAGAGGAGGAATGGGAGAAGGTCATGTGTCTGATGATTCAAAAATAGAGCTTTTTTGGTCTAAACTCCACTCGCCGTGTTTGGAGGAAGAAGAAGGATGAGTACAACCCAGAACACCATCCCACCGTGAAGCATGGAGGTGGAAACATCATTCTTGGGATGCTTTTCTGCAAAGGGGACAGGACGACTGCACCGTTTGAGGGGAGGATGGATGGGGCCCATGTAATCGCGAGATCTTGGCCAACAACCTCCTTCCCTAAGTAGAGCATTGAAGATGGGTCATGGCTGGGTCTTCCAGCATGACAACGACCCGAAACACACAGCCAGGGCAACTAAGGAGTGGCTCCGTAAGAAGCATCTCAAGGTCCCGGAGTGGCCTAGCCAGTCTCCAGACCTGAACCCAATAGAAAATCTTTGGAGGAGTGAAAGTCCGTATGCCCAGCGACAGCCGCGAAACCTGAAGGATCTGGAGAAGGTCTGTATGGAGGAGTGGGCCAAAATCCCTGCTGCAGTGTGTGCAAACCTGGGTCAAGAACTACAGGAAACGGTATGATCTCTGTAATTGCAAACAAGGATTCTGTACCAAATATTAAGTTCTGCTTTTCTGATGTATCAATACTTATGTCATGCAATAAAATGCTATTTAATTACTTAAAGATCATACAATGTGATTTTCGGGATTTTTGTTTTAGATTCCGTCTCTCACAGTTGAAGTGTACCTATGATAAAAATTACAGACCTCTACATGCTTTGTAAGTAGGAAAATCTGCAAAATCGGCAGTGTATCAAATACTTGTTCTCCCCACTGTATCTTAAAAAAAAAGGTGTGGTAGACAGGATTATCCACACATACAGCTGTTATAGACAGAAGCATGCTACATGGCAGACCAATCTAGACTCATCTCTTGGCATGTCCAGCCCATCCATTATCTCAGCCAATCCATTATCTCAGCCAATCATGGCTAGTGGGAAAGTTCCTGTATTTTTCTGTGGCTGAATCAACTAGGGTTGTTTTATTCATATTTACAGATGGCATACACATTTGTTACTGAGGCACATGAAAGTTCACCTGTTCCAGCAGGCATTTCTGGTCAGAAATGTATTTAGAAAAAAAACTAAAATAAACGTTAAAATGCCTCTCCTGTGAAGTAGTGACGTGCAACATATGCCTAGTTTCTTGAAACGGGTCACATAACTTCTTCTGTGTGCGATTTTTAAATAATCAGTTCAAGAACATGCATCTGGTAGAATAAATTATTGGTATCATGATTGTCTTCTACATTTTTTTATTTACACGAAGAGTGACCATTTAGATTGCCGTTTTTCCATTCACTGTAATGGGGGATCCTGTTTTCTACTAACAATGTACTGTAGTCGGCCTTGAAATTCTGTGGCTTCAATGAGAAGGTGCAGTCGTTCTCCCCTGGTTGTACCCTAAATGAACAGGAACCAGGTTTATCCATGCCCAATCTACTGGGACCCTCAGCCAATCAACAAGCTAATAGCAGCTTTTAATGACCAATCATGTGTGAGAGAAATACAATGATGTTGTAAATATTCCATCAGATGAGACTTGTTTCACAAGGAAAGAATGCTGACAGTGTTATTAAGCTGTTCAGCTGTTGTTGTGCATACATACCACATGCATTCAAGATTTGAATGTGAAGCTGTAGCCATTGCAGGGCCGGCTCTAGCGGGGTGCAGGATTGAGCACTGCCCACTCAAAATGTAATGTTGCTCACCCAACTGATTATTTTAAATGGTTAAAATTGCAATTAACAAGCTTTGAAACAAACCGAGATATTTCGTGGCCAATAAAGCCCATTGAATTTAATTGAGAGAGAGAGAGGGCGCCTTGATACTCCCCCAGGACAGTCATGGCAACACACACATACAATTGAGTCCTCAAGGACACTGAACCTGTACCAGTTGAATAGATGGACTCTCTAGCCAACCAGTAACATCAGTATATCAGGTACCAGGGAGGAGATGGGAACCAGAGGACACTTCAGCCCTCCAGTCAAAAACGCCATTGTCACTTATAGCAGAAACACATGTTCTGCTATAAGTGATGGCAATGGCAATTCCTGAAGACAAACAATGTATACGAAATGCTTCAGTCTGGTTTTAGACCCCATCATAGCACTGAGACTGCACTTGTGAAGGTGGTAAATGACCTTTTAATGGCGTCAGACCGAGGCTCTGCATCTGTCCTCGTGCTACTAGACCTTAGTGCTGCCTTTGACACCATCGATACCACATTCTTTTGGAGAGACTGGAAACCCAAATTGGTCTACACGGACAAGTTCTGCCTGGTTTAGATCTTCCTGTCGGAAAGATATCAGTTTTGTCTCTGTGAATGGTTTGTCTCTGACAAATCAACTGTACATTTCGGTGTTCCAAGGCCGTTTAGGACCACTATTGTTTTCACTATATATTTTACCTCTTGGGATGTTATTCGAAAACATAATGTTAACTTTCACTGCTATGCGGATGACACACAGCTGTACATTTCAATGAAACATGGTTGCCCCCCCCAAAATTGCCCTCGCTAGAAGCCTGTGTTTCAGACATAAGAAGTGGATGGCTGAAAACTTTCTACTTTTAAACTCGGACAAAACAGAGATGCTTGTTCTAGTCCAAGAAACAAAGAGATCTTCTGTTAAATCTGACAATTAATCTTGATGGTTGTAAAGTCGTCTCAAATAAAACTGTGAAGGACCTCGGCGTTACTCTTGACCCTGATCTCTCTTTTGACGAACATATCAAGACTGTTTCAAGGACAGCTTTTTTCCATCTACGTAACATTGCAAAAAATCAGAAATTTTCTGTCCAAAAATGATGCAGAAAAATGTATCCATGCATTTGTTACTTCTAGGTTAGACTACTGCAATGCTCTACTTTCCGGCTACCCGGATAAAGCACTAAATAAACTTCAGTTAGTGCTAAATACGGCTGCTAGAATCCTGACTAGAACCAAGAATTTGATCATATTCAGTGCTAGCTTCCCTACACTGGCTTCCTGTTAAGGCAAGGGCTGATTTCAAGGTTTTACTGTTAACCTATAAGCGTTACATGGGCTTGCTCCTACCTATCTTTCCGAGTTGGTCCTGCCGTACATACCTATACGTACGCTACGTCACAAGACGCAGGCCTCCTAATTGTCCTAGAATTTCTAAGCAAACAGCGGGAGGCAGGGCTTCTCCTATAGATCTTCATTTTATGGAACGGTCTGCCTACCCATGTGAGAGACGCAGACTCGGTCTCAACCTTTAAGTCTTTACTGAAGACTTATCTTTCAGTAGGTCATATGATTGAGTGTAGTCTGGCCCAGGAGTGTGAAGGTGAACGGAAAGGCTCTGGAGCAACTAACCGCCCTTGCTGTCTCTGCCTGGCCGGTTCCCCTCTCTCCACTGGGATTCTCTGCCTCTAACCCTATTACAGGGGCTGAGTCACTGGCTTACTGGTGCTCTTTCATGCCATCCCTAGGAGGGGGCGTCACTTGAGTGGGTTGAGTTACTGACGTGATCTTCCTGTCTGGGTTGGCGCCCCCCCTTGGTTTGTGCTGTGGTGGAGATCTTTGTGGGCTATACTCGGCCTGTCTCAGGATTGTAAGTTGGTGGTTGAAGATATCTCTAGTGGTGCGGGGCGTGCTTTGGCAAAGTGGGTGGGGTTATATCCTTCCTGTTTGGCCCTGTGGGGGATCATCGGATGGGCCACAGTGTCTCCTGACCCCTCCTGTCTCAGCCTCCAGTATTTAACTGCAGTAGTCTATGTGTCGGGGGCTAGGGTCAGTTGGTTTAACTGGAGTACTTCTCCTGTCTTATCCAGTGTCCTGTGTGAATTTAAGTATGCTCTCTCTAACTCTCGTTCTCTTTTCTTTCTTCTCTCTCTCGGAGACCTGAGCCCTAGGACCATAGTCACGGCAAACCGGCGCAGATGACTCTTGCTGTCCCAGTCCACCTGGCCTTGCTGCTATTCCAGTTTCAACTGTTCTGCTGCGGTTATGGAACCGCCACCTGTCCCAGACCTGCTGTTTTCAACTCTTAATGATCGCTATGAAAAGCCAACTGAAAATTATTCATGATTATTATTTGACCATGCTTGTCACTTATGAACATTTTGAACATCTTGGCATAGTTCTGTTTAATCTCCACCCGGCACAGCCAGAAGGGACTGGCCACCCCTCATAGCCTGGTTCCTCTCTAGGTTTCTTCCTAGGTTTTGGCCTTTCTAGGGAGTTTTTTCCTAGCCACCGTGCTTCTTACACCTGCATTGCTTGCTGTTTGGGTTTTGGCTGGGTGTCTGTACAGCACTTCGAGATATTAGCTGATGTACGAAGGGCTATATAAAATAACTTGATGATTGATTGATTGATGTCTAAGAAACACAAGATTTTCTTTCTATATCTGGTCTTCATTTCTGACTGTCCACACATAGTTTTATATGTGACCCATATCAAATTTGCACGTTCACACTGATGTAGACTTTGATGTAGCACACAGATGCAATGCTCATTTCCTGTCACAACTCTTCCTTATATGTTTTTCTTGCTGAGGGAGAGACAGAGACACGTTGACTTCCTGGTCGAGGCCTCTCCCTTCAGTAATTTCCTGTTTGTCATCCAGAGGAGTAGGATGACATTGCCTTTAGACACTGATCTAAAGTCAATTTTGCATTGCCCCCTTAAGTTTAGGATTACAGAAGGGTAAACTGATCCAAGATCTGTCCTAGGCAACTTAAACCCAGAATGTCTAGCGGAGGTGCGGTGTCCATTTACCTATTTCACGGCTGGTTCTAGGAGCAAATGTCTGGAATGGCAGTTCAATTTTTATTGCTCAGGGCTGGTTCTAGGAGCAAATGTCTGGATGCATTCCATTTTTATTGCTCAGGGCTGTTCTAGGAGCAAATGTCTGGAATGGCAGTTCAATTTTTACTGCTCAGGCTGGTTCAGGAGCAAATGTCTGGAATGGCAGTTCATTTTTATTGCTCAGGGCTGGTTTAGGAGCAAATGTCTGGAATGGCAGTTCATTTATTGCTCAGGGCTGGTTTAGAGCAATGTCTGAATGGCAGTTCCATTTTTTACTGCTCAGGGCTGTTCTAGGAGCAAATGTCTGGAATGGCAGTTCAATTTTTACTGCTCAGTGCTGGTTCTAGAAGCAAATGTCTGGAATGGCAGTTCTGTTTTACTCTTCAGGGCTGGTTCTAGGAGCAAATGTCTGGAATGGCAGTTCCTTTTTATTGCTCAGGGCTGTTAGGAGCAATGTTAATGGCTAGTTCATTTTTGCTCAGGGTGGTTTTAGGAGCAATGTCTGGATGGCAGTTCCATTTTATTGCTCAGGGCTGGTTTAGGAGCAAATGTCTGGAATGGCAGTTCCATTTTATTGCTCAGGGCTGGTTCTAGGAGCAAATGTCTGGAATGGCAGTTCCATTTTTACTGCTCAGGGCTGGTTCTAGGAGCAAATGTCTGGAATGGCAGTTCAATTTTTTACTGCTCAGGGCTGGTTCTAGAAGCAAATGTCTGGAATGGCATTCGTTTTACTGCTCAGGTTGTGTTAAGAGTTCTTGTGTGTGTTATTGTTCTCGGCTGTTTGGAGATAATGTCAATGGCAGTTCCAATTTTTATTGCTCAGGGCTGGTTCTAGGAGCAAATGTCTGGAATGGCAGTTCATTTTTTATTGCTCAGGGCTGGTTCTAGGAGCAAATGTCTGGAATGGCAGTTCAATTTTTGTCGGTTGTTTCAAAGCTTGTTAATTGCAATTTTAACCATTTAAAATAATCAGTTGGGTGAGCAACATTACATTTTGAGTGGGCAGTGCTCAATCCTGCACCCCGCTAGAGCCGGCCCTGCAATGGCTACAGCTTCACATTCAAATCTTGAATGCATGTGGTATGTATGCACAACAACAGCTGAACAGCTTAATAACACTGTCAGCATTCTTTCCTTGTGAAACAAGTCTCATCTGATGGAATATTTACAACATCATTGTATTTCTCTCACACATGATTGGTCATTAAAAGCTGCTATTAGCTTGTTGATTGGCTGAGGGTCCCAGTAGATTGGGCATGGATAAACCTGGTTCTGTTCATTTAGGGTACAACCAGGGGACGAACGACTGCACCTTCTCATTGAAGCACAGAATTTCAAGGCCGACTACAGTACATTGTTAGTAGAAAAGGTCCCCCATTACAGTGAATGGAAAAAACGGCAATCTAAATGGTCACTCTTCGTGTAAATAAAAAAAATGTAGAAGACAATCATGATACCAATAATTTATTCTACAGATGCATGTTCTTGAACTGATTATTTAAAAATCGCACACAGAAGAAGTTATGTGACCCGTTTCAAGAAACTAGGCATATGTTGCACTCACTACTTCACAGGAGAGGCATTTTAACGTTTATTTTAGTTTTTTTCTAAATACATTTCTGACCAGAAATGCCTGCTGGAACAGTGAACTTTCATGTGCCTCAGTAACAAATGTGTATGCCATCTGTAAATATGAAATAAACAACCCTAGTTGATTCAGCCACAGAAAAATACAGGAACTTTCCCACTAGCCATGATTGGCTGAGATAATGGATTGGCTGAGATAATGGATGGGCTGGACATGCCAAGAGATGAGTCTAGTTGGTCTGCCATGTAGCATGCTTCTGTCTATAACAGCTTATGTGGATAATCTGTCTACCACACCTTTTTTTTTAAGATACAGTGGGAGAAAAGTATTTGATACACTGCCGATTTTGCAGATTTTCCTACTTACAAAGCATGTAGAGGTCTGTAATTTTTATCATAGGTACACTTCAACTGTGAGAGACGGAATCTAAAACAAAAATCCCGAAAATCACATTGTATGATTTTAAGTAATTAATTAGCATTTTATTGCATGACATAAGTATTTGATACACTCAGAAAAGCAGAACTTAATATTTGGTACAGAATCCTTTGTTTGCAATTACAGAGATCATACGTTTCCTGTAGTTCTTGACCAGGTTTGCACACACTGCAGCAGGGATTTTGGCCCACTCCTCCATACAGACCTTCTCCAGATCCTTCAGGTTTCGGGGCTTCGCTGGGCAATACGGACTTTCAGCTCCCTCAAAGATTTTCTATTGGTTCAGGTCTGGAGACTGGCTAGGCCACTCCGGGACCTTGAGATGCTTCTTACGGAGCCACTCCTTAGTTGCCCTGGCTGTGTGTTTCGGGTCGTTGTCATGCTGGAAGACCGCCCATGACCCATCTTCAATGCTCTTACTTAGGGAAGGAGGTTGTTGGCCAAGATCTCGCGATTACATGGCCCCAATCCATCTCCCCTCAATACGGTGCAGTCGTCCTGTCCCTTTTGCAGAAAAGCATCCCCAAAGAATGATGTTTCCACCTCCATGCTTCACGGTTGGGATGGTGTTCTTGGGTTGTACTCATCCTTCTTCTTCCTCCAAACACGGCGAGTGGAGTTTAGACCAAAAAGCTCTATTTTTGAATCATCAGACCACATGACTCTCCATTCCTCCTCTGGATCATCCAGATGGTCATTGGCAAACTTCAGACGGGCCTGGACATGCGCCTGCTTGAGCAGGGGGACCTTGTGTGCGCTGCAGGATTTTAATCCATGACGGCGTAGTGTGTTACTAATGGTTTTCTTTGAGACCTGTGGTCCCAGCTCTCTTCGGGTCATTGACCAGGTCCTGCCGTGAGTTCTGGGCTGTCCCTCACTTCCTCATGATCATTGATGCCCAACGAGGTGAGATCTTGCATGGAGCCCCAGACCAGGGTGATTGACCATCATCTTGAACTTCTTCTATTTTTTCTATTTTTTCTAATATTGCACCAACAGTTGTTGCGTTTCTCACCAAGCTGCTTGCCTATTGTCCTGTAGCCCATCCCAGCCTGTTGTGCAGGTCTACAATTTTATCCCTGATTCCTTACACAGCTCTCTGGTCTTGGCCATTGTGGAGAGGTTGGAGTCTGTTTGATTGGTTGTGGACAGGTGTCTTTTATACAGGTAACGAGTTCAAACAGGTGCAGTTAATACAGGTAATGAGTGGAGAACAGGAGGGCTTCTTAAAGAAAAACTAACAGGTCTGTGGAGGAGCCGGAATTCTACTGGTTGGTAGGTGATCAAATACTTATGTCATGCAATAAAATGCAAATGAATTACTTAAAAATCATACAATGTGATTTTCTGGATTTTTGTTTAGATTCCGTCTCTCACAGTTGAAGTGTACCTATGATAAAAATTACAGACCTCTACATCTTGTAAGTAGGAAAACCTGCAAAATCGGCAGTGTATCAAATACTTGTTCTCCCCACTGTATCATGAAGAACTGAAAAAGTTGTGCTACTGCTCTCGACATTTCTGCCCGATGTTAATAATCGACAAAGCTCAGTGGGAAAATGTTGGTGATGGACTACTTCTTGTGGGATGATTGTGCCATGCTGACTCTGACTTCGAAATGAATCAGACAATGAGGAAATCCCTGATTTAGGTAAAAATATTTTTTATTTAACCAGACATACAAGTTCTCCCGATAATTTGG
>NC_036842.1:45544528-45580725 GCF_002910315.2 Salvelinus sp. IW2-2015
AACTAGAATGTATTTGGCCGTAAAACAGAGAGTACAAGGCAGAATACCTGACCACTGTGACTGACCCAAATTAAGGAAAGCTTTGACTATGTACAGACTTCAGTGAGCATAGCCTTGCTATTGAGAAAGGCCGCCGTAGGCAGACCTGGCTCTCAAGAGAAGACAGGCTATGTACACTGCCCACAAAACGAGGTGGAAACTGAGCTGCACTTCCTAACCTCCTGCCAAATGTATGACCATATTAGACACACAATTTCCCTCAGATTACACAGATCCACAAAATTCGAAAACAAACTCGATTTTGATAAACTCCCAATCTACTGGTGAAACACCACAGTAGCGAGATTTGTGACCTGTTGCCACAAGAAAAGGCAACCAGTGAAGAACAAACACCATTGTAAATACAACCATATTTATGTTTCTTTATTTTCCCTTTTGTACTTTAACCATTTGCACATTGTTACAACACTGTTTATATACATAATATGACATTTGTAATATCTTTATTATTTGGATATTCTGCGAGTGTAATGTTTACTTTTAATTTTTATTGTTCATTTCACTTTTGTATATTATCTACTTCACTTGCTTTGGCAATGTTAACATATGTTTCCCGTGCCAATAAAGCCATTGAATTTAATTGAGAGAGAGAGGAGGGGCGCCTATGATACTCCCCCAAGGACAGTCATGGCAACACACACATACAATTGAGTCCTCAAGGACACTGAACCTGTACCAGTTGAATAGATGGACTCTCTAGCCAACCAGTAACATCAGTATATCAGGTACCAGGGAGGGAGATGGGAACCAGAGGACACTTCAGCCTCCAGTCAAAAACGCCATTGTCACTTATAGCAGAAACACATGTTTCTGCTATAAGTGATGGCAATGGCAATTCCTGAAGACAAAACAATGTATACGAAATGCTTCAGTCTGGTTTTAGACCCCATCATAGCACTGAGACTGCACTTGTGAAGTGGTAAATGACCTTTTAATGGCGTCAGACCGAGGCTCTGCATCTGTCCTCGTGCTACTAGACCTTAGTGCTGCCTTTGACACCATCGATACCACATTCTTTTGGAGAGACTGGAAACCAAATTGGTCTACACGGACAAGTTCTGGCCTGGTTTAGATCTTACCTGTCGGAAAGATATCAGTTTGTCTCTGTGAATGGTTTGTCCTCTGACAAATCAACTGTACATTTCGGTGTTCCTCAAGGTTCCGTTTAGGACCACTATTGTTTTCACTATATATTTTACCTCTTGGGATGTTATTCGAAAACATAATGTTAACTTTCACTGCTATGCGATGACACACAGCTGTACATTTCAATGAAACATGGTTGCCCCCCCAAAATTGCCCTCGCGAGAAGCCTGTGTTTCAGACATAAGGAAGTGGATGGCTGAAAACTTCTACTTTTAAACTCGGACAAAACAGAGATGCTTGTTCTAGTCCCAAGAAAACAAAGAGATCTTCTGTTAAATCTGACAATTAATCTTGATGGTTGTAAAGTCGTCTCAAATAAAACTGTGAAGGACCTCGGCGTTACTCTTGACCCTGATCTTCTTTTTGACGAACATATCAAGACTGTTTCAAGGACAGCTTTTTTCCATCTACGTAACATTGCAAAAATCAGAAATTTTCTGTCCAAAAAAGATGCAGAAAAATTATCCATGCATTTGTTACTTCTAGGTTAGACTACTGCAATGCTCTACTTTCCGGCTACCCGAGATAAAGCACTAAATAAACTTCAGTTAGTGCTAAATACGGCTGCTAGAATCCTGACTAGAACCAAGAAATTTGATCATATTACTCCAGTGCTAGCTTCCCTACACTGGCTTCCTTTAAGGCAAGGCTGATTTCAAGTTTTACTGTTAACCTATAAAGCGTTACATGGGCTTGCTCCTACCTATCTTTCCGAGTTGGTCCTGCCGTACATACCTATACGTACGCTACGGTCACAAGACGCAGGCCTCCTAATTGTCCCTAGAATTTCTAAGCAAACAGCGGGAGGCAGGGCTTTCTCCTATAGATCTAATTTTTTATGGAACGGTCTGCCTACCCATGTGAGAGACGCAGACTCGGTCTCAACCTTTAAGTCTTTACTGAAGACTTATCTCTTCAGTCAGGTCATTGGTATGTAGTAGTTGTCTGGCCCAGGAGTGTGGAAGGTGAACGGAAAGAGGCTCTGGAGCAACTAACCGCCCTTGCTGTCTCTGCCTGGCCGGTTCCCCTCTCTCCACTGGGATTCTCTGCCTCTAACCCTATTACAGGGGCTGAGTCACTGGCTTACTGGTGCTCTTTCATGCCATCCCTAGGAGGGGTGCGTCACTTGAGTGGGGTTGAGTTACTGACGTGATCTTCCTGTCTGGGTTGGCGCCCCCCTTGGTTTGTGCTGTGGTGGAGATCTTTGTGGGGCTATACTCGGCCTTGTCTAGGATTGTAAGTTGGTGGTTGAAGATATCCCTCTAGTGGTGCGGGGCTGTGCTTTGGCAAAGTGGGTGGGGTTATATTCCTTCCTGTTTGGCCCTGTTCGGGGGTATCATCGGATGGGGCCACAGTGTCTCCTGACCCTCCTGTCTCAGCCCTCCAGTATTTAAGCTGCAGTAGTCTATGTGTCGGGGGCTAGGGTCAGTTGGTTATACCTGGAGTACTTCTCCTGTCTTATCCAGTGTCCTGTGTGAATTTAAGTATGCTCTCTCTTATTCTCTCGTTCTCTCTTTCTTTCTCTCTCTCGAGAGAACCTGAGCCCTAGGACCATACGTCACGGCAAACCGGGCATGATGACTCCTTGCTGTCCCCAGTCCACCTGGCCTTGCCTGCTATTCCAGTTTCAACTGTTCTGCCTGCGTGTTATGGAACCGCCACCTGTCCCAGACCTGCTGCTTTCAACTCTAATGATTGCTATGAAAAGCAACTGACTTTATTCTATTTATTATTGACCAGCTTCTTAGACTTAATGCTCTCTCAATTCTCTCTTCTCTTTTTCTCTCTTCGGAGACAGCCTAGACCATACGTCAGACTACCATGAATTGCTGTCCCAGTCACCGTTGCTCTATTCCAGTTTCAACGTTTGCTGCGGTTATGAACCGCCACCTGTCCCGACCTGCTGTTTCAATCTTAATATCGCTTAAAGCCAACTGAAAATTATTCATGATATTATTTGACCATGCTTGTCACTTATGAACATTTTGAACATCTTGGCATAGTTCTGTTATAATCTCCACCCGGCACAGCCAGAAGAGGACTGGCCACCCCTCATAGCCTGGTTCCTCTCTAGGTTTCTTCCTAGGTTTTGGCCTTTCTAGGGAGTTTTTTCCTAGCCACCGTGCTTCTACACCTGCATTGCTTGCTGTTTGGGTTTAGGCTGGGGTGTCTGTAC
This sequence comes from Salvelinus sp. IW2-2015, assembly GCF_002910315.2. Classification (NCBI taxonomy): domain Eukaryota; kingdom Metazoa; phylum Chordata; class Actinopteri; order Salmoniformes; family Salmonidae; genus Salvelinus; species Salvelinus sp. IW2-2015. Next base: position 45,547,911 of record NC_036842.1, read on the forward strand.
AGCACTTCGAGATATTAGCTGATGTACGAAGGGCTATATAAAATAAACTTGATTGATTGATGTCTAAGAACACAAGATTTTCTTCTCTATATCTGGTCTTCATTTCTGACTGTCCACACATAGTTTTATATGTGACCCATATCAAATTTGCACGTTCACACTGATGTAGACTTTGATGTAGCACACAGATGCAATGCTCATTTCCTGTCACAACTCTTCCTTATATGTTTTTTCTTGCTGAGGGAGAGACAGAGACACGTTGACTTCCTGGTCGAGGCCTCTCCCCTTCAGTAATTCCTGTTGTCATCCAGAGGAGTAGGATGACATTGCCTTTAGACACTGATCTAAAGAATTTTGCATTGCCCCCTTAAGTTTAGGATTACAGAAGGGTAAACTGATCCAAGATCTGTCCCTAGGCAACTTAAACCCAGAATGTCTAGCGGAGGTGCGGTGTCCATTTACCTATTTCACGGGGCTGGTTCTAGGAGCAAAATGTCTGCGAATGGCAGTTCCATTTTTATTGCTCAGGGCTGGTTCTAGGAGCAAATGTCTGGAATGGCAGTTCCATTTTTATTGCTCAGGGCTGGTTCTAGGAGCAAATGTCTGGAATGGCAGTTCAATTTTTACTGCTCAGGGCTGGTTCTAGGAGCAAATGTCTGGAATGGCAGTTCCATTTTTTATTGCTCAGGGCTGGTTTTAGGAGCAAATGTCTGGAATGGCAGTTCCATTTTATTGCTCAGGGCTGGTTCTAGAGCAAATGTCTGGAATGGCAGTTCCATTTTTACTGCTCAGGGCTGTTCTAGGAGCAAATGTCTGGAATGGCAGTTCAATTTTTTACTGCTCAGGGCTGGTTCTAGGAGGCAAATGTCTGGAATGGCAGTCAATTTTGTCCGGGGAAACATATGTTAACATTGCCAAAGCAAGTGAAGTAGATAATATACAAAAGTGAAATGAACAATAAAAATTAAAAGTAAACATTACACTCGCAGAATATCCAAAATAATAAAGATATTACAAATGTCATATTATGTATATAAACAGTGTTGTAACAATGTGCAAATGGTTAAAGTACAAAAGGGAAAATAAAGAAACATAAATATGGGTTGTATTTACAATGGTGTTTGTTCTTCACTGGTTGCCCTTTTCTTGTGGCAACAGGTCACAAATCTCGCTACTGTGGTGTTTCACCCAGTAGATATGGGAGTTTATCAAAATCGAGTTTGTTTTCGAATTCTTTGTGGATCTGTGTAATCTGAGGGAAATATGTGTGTCTAATATGGTCATACATTTGGCAGGAGGTTAGGAAGTGCAGCTCAGTTTCCACCTCGTTTTGTGGGCAGTGTACATAGCCTGTCTTCTCTTGAGAGCCAGGTCTGCCTACGGCGGCCTTTCTCAATAGCAAGGCTATGCTCACTGAAGTCTGTACATAGTCAAAGCTTTCCTTAAATTTGGGTCAGTCACAGTGGTCAGGTATTCTGCCACTGTGTACTCTCTGTTTTACGGCCAAATAGCATTCTAGTTTGCTCTGTTTTTATGTTAATTCTTTCCAATGTGTCAAGTAATGATCTTTTTGTTGTATCATGATTTCATAGGGTCTAATTGAGTTGCTGTCCTGGGGCTCTGTGGGGTCTGTTTGTGAACAAAGCCCCAGGACCAGCTTGCTTAGGGGACTCATCTCCAGGTTCATCTCTCTGTAGGTGATGGCTTTGTTTTGGAAGGTTTGGGAATCGCTTCCTTTTCGGTAGTTGTTGTCACGTTCCTGACCTTATTTCCCTTGTTTTGTCTTTATTTAGTATGGTCAGGGCGTGAGTTGGGGTGAGCAGTCTATGTTATTTGTTTCTATGTTTAGGTTTGTTCGTTTGGCCTAATATTGTTCTCAATCAGAGGCAGGTGTTTGTCATTGTCTCTGATTGGGAACCATATTAAGGTAGGCTGTTTTCAATGTTTGTTTGTGGGTGATTGTTGCCGTGTCTGTGTTTGTTCGCCACACGGTACTGTTTTCGTTCGTTTGTTCACGTCGTTTATTGTTTTGTATTTTGGCAAGTGTTTTTCGTCTTCGTTGCTATAATTAAAAGATGTATTCAAACCATGCTGCGCTTTGGTCCGATCCTTGCTCCTCCTCAGACGAGGAGGAAGAYGAGTGTTACAGTTGTAGAATTTAACGTCTCTTATCTGGATTTTGATAATTAGCGTGTATCAGCCTAATTATATCGCCCTAATGCTCTGCATGCATTATTTGGTGTTTTACGTTGTACACGGAGGATATTTTTGCAGAATTCTACATGCAGAGTCCCAATTTGGTATTTGTCCCATTTTGTGAATTCTTGGATGGTGAGCGGAGGGGGGTGGGTGGCTGACAGGAGGGGGGCTCCGAGGGGGTGAGATCCCCTGGGCTTGGGGTTCTTCATTTGTCTGTCCTCCTGTGACGTCGACGTGGTCAGGGTCTGCTGTTCTGTTCTGCTGTGGTGTCGAGACTTTTGTCGGGAGCTGAGGTGGGCTGTTCTGCTGGCTTCACTGCGGGGATGGCCACCTCTCTAGTGGGTTGTTCTCTGTCTCACTCCATCCCCCTCACCCTCTCCTCCAGCAATCTGATCCTCTTCCTCTAGTGCTCTGTTCTTCTCCTGCTTCTGCTTTTTCTCCTGTTGAATTTGTCTCACCACAGTCCAGAGTGCAGATATGTCTCTCTCCACCTCCAGCTCTGGTTAAGGGGGTGTTGTGATGGACTGTTGTCTGGGTCTGTGCTGACTGGAGTGTAATCACCTGCTGTTCCAGCTTCACCTGCCTTACAGTCCAGCTGGGTAAATGTATCTTTAATTTCAATGAGGGAGTAGTACTCTGTGCTCTGGGAGGTTGACACTATGCTTGGGGTTGCTCGTCTGTGGGGTTATATAATGAAGAGGTCTGGTCTGACCCGCTCGGGGTGGGGTTATCTTTCTCAAGGGAGAGCTTCTCCTGCTTAGCTAATTCTTTGATTAGGTGAAAGTCCAGCTGAAACTGTTTGGGGTTGCCCTGTACCAATACTGTTCCAGGCTTATAGAGATGTATATTAGCTGACTCAGAGTCCTCGTTGTCTAGTATCCTGAGTTTCCACCCCTTGGAACCCCCCCCCCCTCTTAACAGAGGGGTAGTGTGCTAATATAGCACTATGCCATGCCAGGGGATGGTCTGTGTGGAAGATGAGGTTGCTGATGTTCCTATTTTTAGTCAGCAAAAAGTGTCGCTTGATTATCCATAAGGAGCTTAATTTTGTGCTCTTTTCTTGTCTTATCATTCTTTACATACACAGGGTACTGTATTTTAATTACCTTTGAACAGCGGGAGCCAGCTTCTAAGGCCTTTTGGTTGGAGGGCTAAAGGGCTTTGACACCTCTCACTTGACATGTCAGTGCTAATTGAATTTGTATCAAGCTTGGCTGTCACGTTCCTGACCTTATTTCCTTTGTTTAGTCTTGTTTAGTTGGTCAGGACGTGAGCTGGGTGGGCATTCTATGTTATGTGTTTCTATGTTGGGTTCATTGTTAATTAGCCTGATATGGTTCTCAATCAGGGGCAGGTGTTTTACGTTTCMTCTGATTGAGAACCATATTTAAGGTAGGCTGTTCTCACCGTTTGTTTGTGGGTGATTGTTCCTGTGTCAGTGTTTGTGCCACACGGGACTGTTTTCGTTCGTTTCGTTTATTTCATTCGTGTGTTCCTTCCTGTTCATGTTATATGTTCACAAGTTCAGGTCTGTTCATGTCGTTTATTGTTTTGTAGTTTGTTTAAGAGTTTTTCCGTCTTCGTTATTATTAATAAACAAATATGTATTCAACCAACGCTGCGTTTTGGTCCGATCCATGCTCCTCCTCAGACGAGGAGGAGGACGAGCGTTACATTGGCAGCCTTAATTTAGCATTCAGTCTTTATAAAGTAATGTGATGTATTTTTCTTCTTGGCTTTTGGAAATAAAATATAGCTTCAGACTAAACATTACTCACTCAGTTCCAGGTTGGATGGTGTTTTCAGGTTTCTGTTGTTTTCCAGAGAATTTGCTGTATTGCTTTGGAATAATAATCTTTGGTAGTTGTAAACCTTCCAGGTGATTCCGCAATTCCGTCCAAAATAGGTTTTGAGTTTTGATTTGGAGTGGAGGTTATGTTGTAGAGGGTAACATCCTGTATATGTCCCTGACAAAAATCCAAGTTTATATAACTCTAAATCTATATTTTTTTAAGAATATGCTGAAAATCTGCTCATGACCACTCTTTCCTCTCTCTCCACAGTTTTATGACTTAACGACAGGTCGTATTTTCCAGAAGCTAGGATATGCATATAATTGGTAGTATTGGATAGAAAACACTCTAAAGTTTCCAAAACTGTTAAAATAATGTCTGTGAGTATAACAGAACTGATATAGCAGGCGAAAACCTGAGGAGAATCCATCCGGGATTTCTTTAGGGGGGGCTCACCACTCATTACTATGGCTGAATATAAAAGGAAAACCTCCCAGATTGCAGTTCCTAGGGCTTCCAGTAGATGTCAACAGTCTTTAGAAAGAGTTCCAGGCTTGTTTTTTGAAAAATGACCTAGAATTTGTAGTTTTTCTAAGTGGCTCCCATTTTGGCTGTAGTGTTTGTTGCGCGCTCCGGTGAGGGCGCGCACTTCGTTATTTATCTCCAGTAATGAACATACTATTCTCCATCTTAAATTTGATAGTTTATTTACATATTAGAGTACCTGAGGATTGATTAGAAACGTTGTTTGACTTGTTTGGACAAAGTTTATTGGTAACTTTCGGGACTCATTTGTATGCATTTTGAACGAGGGAAACTGGTGGATTACTGGTTCTAGCACGCCAATGAAACTGACTTTTTTGGGATGTAAAGAAGGACTTTATTGAACAAAAGGACCATTTGTTATGTAGCTGGGACCCTTGTGATTGCAACCAGAGGAAGATCTTCAAAGGTAAGTGATTTATTTTATTGCTATTTCTGACTTTCGTGATGCCTCTGCTTGGTTGGAAAATGTATGTAATGCTTTTGTGTGCTGGGCGCTGTCCTCAGATAATCGAATGGTGTACTTTCGCCGTAAAGCCTTTTAGAAATCGGACAAAGCGGCTGGATTAACAAGAAGTTAAGCTTTTAAACAATGTATAACACCTGTATTTTCATGAATGTTTAATATTACACATTTTATATTTTGAATTTCGCGCTCTGCAATTTCACCGGATGTTGTCGAGGCCGGGCGCTACCGACACGCTTAACCTTCTAAATGAGAAAAGATGGGTTTTCATATAAAGTTAACCAAATCAGTGGTCACGCCCACGTGAGAATAGACATTACGTTGGCGTCATGTAACCACCCCATCTTCCACAGAGTATAAAACCCACTTCCTACAAAATGTACATTAAGTCAGAGAACGCCGGGACAGAGTTCCCACGTTGAAATGGCTTCAATTCTATAAGCATTCGGAGAACATACAGTTGTAGTTTTGGCTACATTGCTGGAAATGGTTAAACTCTGAGACTATCAATCACTACAGAATATGAACACATCTTAGATGTATAATTTCTAGTCTGCAGCTAGAAATGACTTAATTCAAGAACGAGAATACCAACAACTGCCAAATCACCTATTCTATGAGAACATTTCCGAATGGTACTCTGAAGTATCCATTCTAACCACCTACAACCACGAAAGCTATTGTGACTTCTGGGAAAGTTAACCAGAGACTCTGATGAACTCTACAGGACGATCGAATGTTTTCAACGGAGAGACAACAACGACATCCGGTCGTAAATATATACATTTAAATTATTCTCGAATGAGCAGCCGTTCATGTGCAAAGGATTAGCATTTCAATAAATATAACTATCCACTGTGTGTAGTGAATCCATTTCGTCTTTCCCGCTCTTTCTCAGTCCCCACCCCTTTCCTTTGTCTACCAAGCCACCATATTGGCTTAGCCCACTAGGGACTTTTCTATCATTGTTAGTAACCAATATCTACTGTTTGTTTGTTATGTAATTTTCTGTGATTATTTAGTTAGTTAGTTTAACTTTTACTTGKTACTCATCCCGGATCCGGGAGCACCCCCATCAGTAAAAAAGCTGACTAGCATAGCCTAGCATAGYGCCACAAGTAAATACTAGCATCTAAATATCATGAAATCACAAGTCCAAGACACCAGATGAAAGATACASATCTTGTGAATCCAGCCATCATTTCTGATTTTTAAAATGTTTTACAGGGAAGACACAATATGTATTTCTATTAGCTAACCACGATAGCAAAAGACTCAACTTTTTTCTCTCCACCATTTTCTTACTGCATAGGTAGCGTTCACAAATTCGACCAAATAAAGATATAAATAGTCACTAACCAGAAAAACTTCATCAGATGACAGTCTGATAACATATTATTGTATAGCATATGTTTTGTTCGAAAAATGTGCATATTTCAGGTATAAATCACAGTTCTACATTGCAGCTGCAATCTGAAATAGCGTCGATGCAGCCAGAATAATTACAGAGACCAACGTCAAATACCGAAATACGCATAATAAAACATTTCTGAAAAATACACAGCGTACAGCAAATGAAAGACCAACATCTTGTGATCCAGCCAATATTTCAGATTTTTTAAGTGTTTTACAGCGAAAACACAATATAGCATTATTTAGCTTAACCACAATAACAGGAAACACAGCAATTTACCAGCAGCAAAGGTTAGCGATCGTAACAATCCAGCAAAAGATATATATTTTTTGACTAACCTTGATAAACTTCATCAGATGACAGTCCTGTAACATCATATTACACAATGCTATATAGGTTTTGTTCGAAAATGTGTATTTGCAGCAGACAATCGTGGTTATAACAATGTGATCAGTAGCAACATTGCATTGGCTGTCTGGGGCGCCATCTGGAGAGGCTAATCTAAGATAGATATAATCGTAAACTTGACAAAAAATACGGTTGGACAGCAAATGAAGATGCTTAGTTATTAATGCAACCGCTGTGTTAGATTTTTAAAATTAACGTTACTAGACATACAGTGTGCGTTACAGCCGACAGGCGAATTAATGGCGCGAAATCAATCTATTTACTATTTTTCCCACGAAATACGGATTAACCATAAATAGCTCTTACTTTTGGAAGGCTTCCATCAGAATCTTGGGCAAGTTGTCCTTTGTCCAACAGAATCGTTGCTCGGTTGTAAAACGTCCTTTTCAACTTTGGAAATAGCAGCAGCAAACATTGCTATGTGGCGCAGACATGCCCAAATTTTCAAAACGCAAATCAAGGAAATTCAGAAATCGCAATATACTCACATAAACTGATATAACTTGGTTTAAATAACTTCGTTATGATGTTTCTAACACCTATATCGAATAAAATCAGAGCCGGATATATCTAAGGCCTATAACTTGAGCTTTTGAGAATGCCATCTGAGGTCCTTCTTTGCGTCATGACGAAGGTTGAAAAGAGTGCACCCCATGCCATGGGCTTTTATAAGGTCTCAGATCTGCCTAGAAACTCCATTCCAATTCTCATTGGTTACTGACTACCAGGGGAAGCGCGTGCTGAGTTCATGTCGACCCATAGGATACATACAGAGTTTTAAACTGATCCTAGAACAGAGTCTACATTTTCAGATTTTGCAGTACCTGTCAGGATATCGGCTGACAAACGAGTTTCTGTTTCACTCACAGGAAGATAATTTCAACGGTTTTAGAAACTAGAGAGTGTTTTCTATCCAATAGTAATAATAATATGCATATTGTACGAGCAAGAATTGAGTACGAGGCAGTTTAATTTGGGAACGATAAATGGTAACGTTGAAACAGCACCCCCTATATTGAGAAAAGGTTATTAATAATTAAGCCAATTTGGATATTTCTGATTCATTATGGAAACTAGGGTTCGTGCAGATATCCAAGCGTTTTAAACGTTCAGTAATGAGAACAGATGAAGTAATAATAATAATAAATTAATATAAGACTGTAATTGATCAGATATTAAAGTATCTGAAGAGTTATATTCAGAAAAAGATGACTCTGTAAATCTTAACATTTTCCATGGTGCCCCGACTTCCTAGTTAATTCATGTTTACATGATTAGATTAATCACATAATAATTAAACCTAGAAAACTGATTTGATATAAATAAGTCTTCACATTTAGGGATAGTCCAGACACGACAGTGTGCTCTCTCGAGGGGCCTGCTGCTGAATGTGACTCACAACTTTCACAGTATGTAAGAAGCAGAAGTGAAAGCAGTTCAGTGACTCAACTTCCTGTGAGGAGCAAAGATRCAGTTAGAGAGAGAGGAGGCAAATGTTTCTACACATCTGGGTTGAAATACTGTTTGTTTTCTTTCAGACAATTGACTGAGCTTGCCTGATGCTATGGAAGCCAATGGAATCGTCCCAAAATGTCACAGATCCCTACGGAACTTTCATTATGCACACCTGGCCCCTATTCCCAGTGATTAGTAATTGTATAAGTGTGCCCTTGGTTTACTAGTGTCCTGTCAATTATTGTTACAATGTCCGTTGGTTCGTGGGAGTACCTGTGCTGTGTGTTTTGGCTTTTATGCCATTGTGGAYTGTGCAGATGATTACAGTCTCGTCCTGTGYGTTAATCATTGTGCGCTTGTGTTATTTATTCGAGGTACTCCTCGCTCTTTTGTTTGGGTTTCAACCCTGTGTTTTGTATAGTGTTTGTTTGGTCTTTTTCCCCGAGCCTTTACACGGCACGCCGTAATTTGGGTAAGAAATAAAAAACTTGATTATGCATTCCTGCGCCTGTCTCCCGACCCAACATGACACAAAACTGCAATCCAAGGCCCATAGTCATAAAGCCTGCCCCAATGGACTGCACATTTCTGTTCCTGACCAGCACKTATACACCTGCTTTAACTAATCAACCGCTTGATGATTAGTCGAGATTAATTAAATAACCTAAATAAAGCAGTGTCTAAAAAATATTATTATGATCCTGGCAGAAATATACTTTGGGGACATTGCATTGTRATGCCATTAGTTTGATGAATCTTTTCAAGTAGCTAGTTTGATAATTCATCCATGCACTGTTGATTCATTGGAGTTGAATAAACGTGTTTACTCCATGGCTGCACTCTCCCACCAGATTAGGTCTGCAGTGCAGTGCGTTACAGAATAGGGCCTCACTATCCTTCTCCTGCCCCAGCAGAGGAAGCAGTGGAGCAATAGCTCTTGACATGTTTTGACAGATAGGGCCTAGGCCTGTAGCCTACAGTAGCTACCAGTGCCGTTTAAGATTAGGGAGGATTCAMATTGTTTTATGAGCATGGTGTCACACCCGGATCTGTTTCACCTGTCTAGTGCTTGTCTCCACCCCCCACCAGGTGTCTCCTCTTTTTCCCCATTAGCCCCTGTGTATTTATACCTGCGTTTTCTGTTTGTCTGTTGCCAGTTYGTCTTATTTTGTCAGGTCTTACCAGCGTGTTTCACCTGTTCTGACGTTGTGTTTTCTAGTCTTCCCGGTTTTGACCTTTCTGCCTGTCCTGAACCTGAGCCTGCCTGCCGTTCTGTCCCTGATTGACTCGGATTACGAACCTCTTCCTGCCATTGAACTGCCCTTTGCCTTTGTTATAATACATATTCTGAGAATCAAACTATCCGCCTCCTGTGTCTGCATCTGGGTCAAATCAAACAACAACAAGTGCAGACCTTACAGTGAAGTGCTTACTTACAAGCCCTAACCAACAGTGCAATTTTTAAGTAAAAATAGGTATTGGGTGAACAATAGATAAATAAAGAAATACAAAATAAAAATAAAACAGTAGAATGACAATGAAAATAACAGTAGCGAAGCTATATACAGGTGGTACCGGTACAGAGTCAAAGTGCGGGGGGACCAGTTAGTCGGGCTAGATGAGGTAATATGTATGTGAATTTATAGTGAAAGTGACTATGATTAGATGATAAACAGAGAGTAGCAGCAGCGTAAATGAGGGGTTGGGGGGGGARTGGCGGGACACAATGCAAATAGTCCGGGTAGCCATTTGATTACCTGTTCAAGAGTCTTATGGCTTGGGGGTAAAAGCTGTTGAGAAGCCTTTTGGACCTAGACTTGGTGCTCCGGTACCGATTGCCATGTGGTAGCAGAGAGAACAGTCTATGACTAGGGTGGCTGGTATAGACCGCCTGGTATAGAGGTCCTGAATGGCAGGTAGCTAAGACCCAGTGATGTACTGGGCCGTACGCACTACCCTCTGTAGTGCCTTGCGGTCGGAGGCTGAGCAGTTGCCGTACCAGGCAGTGATGCAAACAGTCAGGATGCTCTCGATGTTGCAGCTGTAGAACCTTTTGTGGATCTGAGGACCATGGCAAATCTTTTCAGTATCCCGAGGGGGAAGAGGTCTTGTCGTGCCCTCTCCACAACTGTCTTGGTGTGTTTGGACCATGATAGTTTGTTGGTGATGTGGACACCAAGGAACATAAAGCTCTCAACCTGCTCCACTACAGCCCCGTTGATGAGAATGGGGACGTGCATGGTCCTCCTTTTCCTGTAGTCCACAATCATCTCCTTTTGTTTTGATTATGTTGAGGGAGAGGTTGTTATCCTGGCACCACACGATCAGGTCTCTGACCTCCTCCCTATAGGCTGTCTCGTCTCGTCATTGTCGGTGATCAGGCCTACCACTGTTGTGTCATCTGCAAACTTAATGATGGTGTTGGAGTCGTGTCCGGCCATGCAGTCGTGGGTGAACAGGGATTACAGGAGGGGATTGAGCGTGCACCCCTGAGGGGGTCCAGTGTTGAAAAGCAGTGTGGCAGATGTGTTGCTACCTACCCTCACCACCTGGGGGTGGCCTGTCAGAAAACCCAAGATCCAGATGCAGAGGGAGGTGTTTACTCCCAGGATCCTTAGCTTAGTGATGAGCTTTGAGGGCACTATGGTGTTGAACGCTGAGCTGYAGTCGATGAATAGCATTGTCACGTAGGTGTTCCTTTTGTCCAGGTGGGAAAGGGCAGTGTGGAGTGCAATAGAGCTTGCATCATCTGTGGATCTGTTTGAGCGGCATGCAAATTGGAGTGGGTCTAGTGTTTTTGGGATAATGGTGTTAATGTGGGCCATTACCAGCCTTTCAAAGCACTTCATGGCTACGGACGTGAATGCTATGGTTACCTTAGTGTTCTTGGGCACAGGGACTATGGTGGTCTGCTTGAAGCATGTTGGTATTACAGACTCAATCAGGGACATGTTGAAAATGTCAGTGAAGACAGTTGCCAGTTGGTCAGCACATGCCCGGAGCACACCCGTCTGGCTCAGTGGCCTTGTGAATGTTGACCTGTTTAAAGGTCTTACTCACATCGGCTACGGAGAGCGTGATCACACAGTCGTCCGGAACAGCTGATGCTCTCATGCATGCCTCAGTTTTGCTTGCCTCGAAGCGAGCATAGAAGTGACTTAGCTCGTCTGGTAGGCTTGTGTCACTGGGCAGCTCGTGGCTGTGCTTCCCTTTGTAGTCTGTAATAGTTTGCAGGCCCTGCCACATCCAATGAGCGTCGGAGCCGGTGTAGTACGATTCAATCTTAGTCCTGTATTGGCACTTTGCCTGTTTGATGGTTCGTCTGAGGGCATAGCAGGATTTTTTATAAGCTTTCGGGTTAGAGTCCTGCACCTTGAAAGCGGCAGCTCTATCCTTTAGCTCAGTGCGAATGTTTCCTGTAATCCATGGCTTCTGGTTGGGGTATGTACGTGCAGTCACTGTGGGGATGATGTCGCTGATGCACTTACTRATAAAGCCAGTGACTGATGTGGTGTACTCCTCAATGCTATCGGAAGAATCGCGGAACATATTCCACTCTGTGCTAGCAAAACAGTCCTGTAGTTTAGCATCTGCTTCATCTGACTACTTTTTTATAGACAGATTCACTGGTCTTCCTGCTTAAYTTTTTTATTGTAAGCAGGAATCAGGAGGATATAATTATGGTCAGATTTGCCAAATGGAGGGCGAGGACAGCTTTGTACGTGTCTCTGTGTGGAGTAAAGGTGATCTCGAATTTCTTTCCGCTTTTAACATGCTGATAGAAATGAGTTAAAACTGATTTAAGTTTCCCTGCATTAAAGTTCCCGGCCACTAGGAGTGCCGCCTCTGGGTGAGCGGTTTCCTGTTTACTTATACAGCTGACTCAGTGCGGTCTTAGTGCCAGCGTCCGTCTGTGGTGGAAAATAAACAGCCACGAAAAAAAATGTGGGTCATATCCTGAGTCGTGATAAATGGCCYTATTTCTATTACAACATATTGGATGACTGTCAATTCACCCAGTTCAATGAAACATCAATAGGTTCAGGCAACAACGGTATTGGATAGCCTTAGCCAACTAAATAAGATACATATCATTCCTCTCTGTTTGTGTCAGGTTATTGTGTTAGGCAAAAGTAAGTGAAAGGTAAACTAAGAAGAAAAAAATACAATACAATATAGCTAGCTAGCTAGCGCTCTCTCTCTTTCTCTTTGCTGCTTCTACTAAATTTAAGTAATTGTCTTTCTCTCTCTTTGAGTCAAATACTCATCACACTTTTTTCACTGCGGTGCTAGCTAGCTGTAGTTTATGCTTTCAGTACTAAATTCAATTATCGGATCCTTTGATTGAATGACAACATGTCAGTTCATCCTGCAAGAGTTCTAATAGGTTGGAGAACGTTTTTTTGGATCCAAAACAATTCCGAGTTTAGAGTGGAAATTATCACCGATATATCTGCAGATATTTCTATCATCATAGCTGGAATAAAAAAAATGCCTTTTCTCTATGGATTGTGCTAAAAACATCCATACAAAGATACTCTAAAAATTGATTTGTTACATTTGAGGAAAGAACATTCATCTAAGCGYCACATAGAATTTAGGAGCACCAGAAAGATGAGATTTAATGGAAAACTGTGTTACTCTAGTCTAGTAAAAGGAGGATAAACTGCACTGATTCCAGCCCCAAAAAATTGCCTAGGCTCTGAAGAATGACAATTGCTAGCCAGTTGGAAAACAACGACATAGGACACATTTTCAATGCATTAATATTTAACTAAGTTTTCATCGATTGTAGGGCTGTAGCCACTGAATTCAGTTGAATTGAAAAACACAAATCACAAAWTTTGCCGCTGCCTCTTGCAGCAAGCATTGCCGCGGTGCAATCTTAGATCCTTGGGACGTCCATACACATGGTTACGGTAAGTGTTAAGATTCGGGTTAGCTAAGGTTTAAGGTTATGGTTTAGTGTATGGACGTCCCAAGGATTCCAGATAGCACTAAACCTCAGTGATGGCGTCAAATAGTCTCACACAKYTAGTTAGCTGGCTAGCTAGCGAGCACTCGTCATGGAAATGGGGGTGGCAATTGGCGAAATGTGAATTTGGACCAATCCCTATCAAGTGACAATGAACCCATACTTCAAAACGAAGTTACGAAGTGCTACTTTGTAACCTGCAAAGTTTTTTTTGTGTCTCTGAAAACATTTGAAAGACAGAGCTTGAGGAATACCCTTCACAAAGAGCAAATATAGCGTTTTCTCCGCATCTGATATCGGTAATTTTCAATGGATTAGATGCGATACAAACACATTGGTAAAAGGATAATATTGGTAAACCGATAAATCAGTCAGGCTCGAGATGTCGTCCTCCGGAAGTCATCATAATTAGAGCCATGAGCGTCCTAGGTTTTGTATTAAAGTCAACGTACCCAGAGGAGGATGGAAAATAGCTGTCCTCCAGCTACACCATGGTGCTACCCTAGAGGGTACTGCTGAGGCTTAATTGCAATACGTGTTTTAATCAGTTATTTGGTGACATGAATATATTCAGTATAGTAAAAAAGGATACATTTTTAAATGTTGCACTATTTTTATGAAATTCACTGAGTAGGATCGTCCTCCCCTTCCTCCTCTCAGGAGCCTCCACTGGTAGCTACACCTGTGTCATACGCATCCCTAAAATKAACTTCAATCACTTTTTATAAATCTCAGCATCGGCTCAGCATGAAAATGCATGCAACGCAACACTACAGTTTGAAACCGACCAACAGRCTACTGTTGCTTCACCCACTCTCACTCTAGTCACACGTTCTGGAAATGTTGTGAGAGTGCTTTCTAAATATAACCGCAGAGAGAGAGAGAGCGGGAGAGAGAGACCACGTTTCCAGCCTACTAAGGGTTCTCGCTTAGCTCACATACACGGGCCTGGCAGGAGAGAGAAGGGTGTGAGGAGAGGAGACCGAGCGCAACTTTGACAAGTCCCAAAATAAAACTTTTAGAGGGAGTTGAAAGTTGCTGCGAACGGGACGACAGTCAAGGCAGCTGCAGCAGAGGATGGAGGTAAACAGAGTTTTGGGGTGTTTTTGAAATATGTTTTTTTTGTTTGTGTTGAAGAGTTAAGTTGTTGATTTACATATAGAAGTATATCTGTGATTCTGTGCTGTCCAGGTACAATGTAGTCTATAGCCGACTAAACTCGTAAATGGTAGAGTTGAGTTTAGTCGGCTATGTAGTCTAATAACCTGCATAAGACATGACACTCTCTGTGTGATCTGTATGGACCAAACTGATAGTAGATTAGATGATTCACATGTTTTGAATTACAGAGGAGCAGAACAACCAGACCTGGGTTTAGTTCTAGCCCATACATTTCACCGAACTAAACTTTTAGTCACGCATGTTGTCACTTCATTCTCTTTCTCTCATGATCATAGTGCCATCACTGTGTGAGAGACTGTCAAGCATAATAAGCCTAATGACTGAATTTGTATGCATTAAACCCAGGGTGTCAAATGTCATTCCTGTTTTTTTGTTACGACCTTTCAATTTGTGTACAATTAAGACAGACTTTTTTAAATGTTGTATATTTTTTTATTACGATCCCCATTAGCCGACACCAATGGTGACAGCTGGTTTTACTGGTGTCCGAGACATAAAGAAGAAGAACATTACTGAAAAARTACAAAAAATATTAACATGTCGTGTGTGTGTGTGCGTAGCCATTAGTTACACGTGTCAATACATACAAAAAACAATTAGGGGGAGAGGCGTGGGGGAGAGGTGGTGTGGCTTGAGATGTTGCTTTATTTGTTTTTTGAAACCAGGTTTGCTGTTCACCTGTGCTATATGAAATAGAAGGGAGTTCCATGGAATCATGGCTCTGTATAATACTGTACGTTTCCTTGAATATGTTCTGGACGTGTGGACTAGAACAAATAGACAACCTGAACAATTTCCTTAATTGATCCATCAAGTACAAGGGAAGAGCGAAAACCAGCCCTCCGGGAATTAAGTTTGACACCTCTGCATTAGGCTATGATGAAAGAATGTCACTTGTAGTAGATGTTAGAATGGAGTTGGAGCATTTTGGAGCAGACATATTGGTTCGAGTTAGACGCATGATGCACGTGGTGGTGGAATAATGGCGATGGTAGCCTATCACAGGAAGACTTCCTGGTTTGCTGACCCTATACTGTAGCTGCTTCTCTGCGTCGGTGTTGTTCCGTACGCTACTCACACAGGAAATATGACAGGAACACACACCACACACAGAGGAAGTGGTGTAACCGTTGCCTTTGCAACAGGTTTCTACACATGGAGTTGCACAATCCTACACGCTGTAGACGTATACATGAGTGGGTTGTGAAACGTGACATTGATTGGGCGACTAGTTGTCCAGAGAAGAGATGTTAGATCAAGACTGTCTGCATCCATAATGGCACCCTATTCCCTATTGTCAAAAGTACACTAAATGGGTATATGGTGCCATTTGACAACAAGTCCAGTCCATGCTAAAGACATGTTTTATACTCATACACTTGGTCTCCTGCCTTTAAGGATGAGAATTAATTTGTGTGTGTGTGTACCCCCATGTGTGCCTGGCCTCCGGGCTATGTGATTTCATTATCTGCTGAATGCCAGCAATGTGAGTCCTTCAACTTAGTGTGTATCAACCCCACTTCAACAGCCGTGTGTGTGTGTGTAGGCCGCTGCTGCCTCAAGTGAGGGCAGATAATGAAGGACAAGGAGATACAAGACAGAGGGGGAGAAAGAGAGAAAGGAAAGAGGGACAGAGGGAGAGGAAGAGAGGAAGGGGAGTAAAGGACAGCAAAGATCTGGGTATGGTCTTACTGAAAGTGTGTGTGTGTTAGGAGTGTATTTGGGAAGCTGTTTGAGCTTAATGTTCAGTCTCTGCCAACACACACACTGGACTCCACCTCATATACACCACACATAAGCAGAGCCAGATGATGATGTCATGAGAGAGAGAGGTGTCTATCTGACAGAATGGAACAGTCAGATTGTAATTTGTGTAATCTGACTGTTCCATTCTATCCGATAGGTCTCTCTCTCACTCTGACTCTGACTCTGACTCTCACTCACAGCACCACTAAAAGAATCATGCTCATCCTGGTGGTCTCAATCACACACTGACAAAGAATGTCTTTGTGATGCTTAAACACACACACACACACACACACACACACACACACACACACACACACACACACACACACACACACACACACACACACACACACACACACACACACACACACACACACACACACACACACACACACACACACACACACACACACACACACACAGTCTACAGTGCCTAACACATTTTGTTTTGTTACAGCCTGAATTTAAAATGGATTACATTTAGATTATGTGTCAATGATTATGTGTCAAGACAGGACATTACACGTTGGATGGTGTATCAATACACCCAGTTACTTCAAAGATACAGGCTTCCTTCCTAACTCAGTTGCCGGAGAGGAAGGAAACCACTCAGGGATTTCAACATGAGGCCAATGGTGACTTTTAAACAGTTACAGTGTTTAATGGCTGTGATAAGAGAAAACTGAGGATGGATCAACAACAACAGTTTCTCCACAATACTAACCTACTTGACAGAGTGAAAAGAAGGAAGCTTGTACAGAATACAAATCTTCCAAAACATGAAATTTAAGTACAGAAAAATCTAATTTACATAAGTATTCACACCCCTGAGTCAATACTTTGTAGAGGCAGTGATTACAGCTGTGAGTCTTTCTGGGTMAATCTCTAAGAGCAATTAAGTAATTAATTAAGTGTTATGTTTGGGGCAAATCAAATACAGCACCTTACTGATCACCACTCTCCATTTTTTCAAGCATAGCTGTGGCTGCATCATGTTATGGGTATGCTTGTAATCGTTAAGGACTGGGGAGTTTTCAGGATAAAAATAAATAGAATGGACTTAAGCACAGACAAAATCTTAGAGGAAAACCTGGTTCAGTCTGCTTTCCACCAAACACTGGGTGATGAATTCACMTTTCAGGAGGACTATAACCTAAAACACAAGGCCAAATCTATACTGGAGTTGCTTACAAAGAAGACTATGAATGATTCTGAGTGGCTGAGTTACAGTTTTGAATTAAATCTACTTGAAAATCTATGGCAAGACTTGAAAATGGTTGTGGAGCAATGATCAACAACCAATTTGACAGAGCTTGAAGAATTTTGAAAATAATAATGGGCAAATATTGCACAATCCAGGTGTGGAAAGCTCTGAGACATTTAAGTCAAGGGGTATGAATACTTTCTGAAGGCACTGTATGTGTGAGGATGATGTATACAGGCATATAAATAGGGATCAGATGAGTTATATCTGGATGTTTCTGGAAGGGTGCAACCAATAATGTCTCCCCAGAGCCCACACACATAGCAACATGACTGTTAGGGGAGCAGAGCAGAGNAGTTATATCTGGATGTTTCTGGAAGGGTGCAACCAATAATGTCTCCCCAGAGCCCACACACATAGCAACATGACTGTTAGGGGAGCAGAGCAGAGAGGGAAAGAAAAAGTGTGCAGATTATAGAGAGTGTAGACTAGAGAGGAAGAGAGAGATAGAGAGAGGGAGGGAGCGAGAGAGAGGTCCAGCATGGTAAAGTGATTAAGATGTTGTGCTTTTGTTGTGCTATTGCAGTGTTTACTCTCTCCCTATGGTTGGAGTTTTGCCAAGCCCAGTTAACACACATACACAAACACACTAAATTAACATTCCGGCGGAATGGGGCGGGGCTGGGAAGGGAGTGCGTGAGGCTGGCGTGTTTATTTAACGCTGTACAAGCACCGTAAAAACAGCAGTTCAGAGGTGTTGAAGCTGTCTGCCATGGTGTGACATCATCTCCCATCATGCACTGTGGAACAGGTGTGTGTCTAGCAATGATGTCAGAAGAAGGCCAGGCAGCACTCACTGGATGCATTGTGTAGTCTGGTTCATATTCTTTTAAAGACCAATTTTCACACAGAGTGTACATAAAATGTCTGAAGTTTCACCTTCAGAGAGTGTGTTTGGTTAGACCAGCTGTATTGTTATCCCAAGCTCTTCTATAACACACATCTTTTAGATACTTGTTTGAGACTAACTGAAGTTGCACAGATAGAAGGAGAATCATTGTCTCGTAGTAGAAGGAGGCTCAGTGAGCTAACTTGGAGCATAGTACCGGCAGTGACAACACTAGGTTTGTGGGTTTGATTCCTTGCATGGGTCCCAAATACTGAGTGTATGTGTTAAATGGACTTATTAAACAGGAAGAAAGGTCTTGTACTGTAGAAGCAGGGCTGAATGGAGCATTGGAACTGTCAACAGCTCTGGTCTCTCTCTCTCTCTCTCTCTCAATTAATCTCAATTTTAATTCAAAGGGCTTTATTGGCATGGGAAACACGTGTTAACATTGCCAAAGCAAGTGAGGTAGATAATATACAAAAGTGAAATGAACAATAAAAATGAACAGTAAACATTACACATACAGAAGTTTCAAAACAATAAGACAAATGTCATATTATGTATATAAACAGTGTTGTAACAATGTACCAGGGAAAAAAAATAAGCATAAATATGGGTTGTATKYACAATGGTGTTTGTTCTTCACTGGTTGCCCTTTTCTTGTGGCAACAGGTCACACATCTTGCTGCTGTGATGGCACACTGTGGAATTTCACCCAGTAGATATGGGAGTTTATCAAAATTGTGTTTGTTCTCTCTCTCTCCCCCCTAAACAACACACCTCAGTAAGAAGGGCCATCCCATTTTTCGTCATATAAACTTTTACCACCAGAGAAAATTCCATGAGAATAAGTGAAACTGTTGAAAAAATGCCTGGCATCCAATCCATCCTTGTGGGGTCTGGGTTTGAGGGTCTGGGTTTGAGGGTCCAGGTCCGGGGGCCAGGCATCGGGTCTGGGGACAGGGGGTCTGGGTTTGAGGGTCTGGGTCCAGGTCCAGGTTCGGGGGGCCAGGCATCTGGGTCTGGGGACAGGGGGTCTGGGGCCTAAGTAATACAGTGATGACCCTACTTAGGCTTTATTGTTCCATATTGCTCACACCTATCCCATCTCTTCAGATTTGTAAACACCACAGAGTAAGGGTTAGAGGGTAAGGGTTGTTGATGCTCCAGGCAGCAGACTCTCAATCTGTTACTGATATCTCTCATCTTTCTCCCTCTCCCTCTCATTCTCTCACGCTCTCTCTCCCTCTCCCTAGTAGATCTCTCAGGCCAGTGCTTTCTCTCTTTCACCAGCCTGTCATTTACCTTATTCACTGCCACTTTATGTAATGTCCTCCAGTCCCAAGTCCCCGGGTCCCCAGCCAGCCACCCACCCACCCACACACACACACACACACACAGACAGACACACGGGTTGCACTCTCTCGCTCTTTCTCAATTCAATTCCATTTGCTATATTGGCATGATGTAACAATGTACATATTGCCAAAGCTTACTTCGGAGATTTCCAATATTAACATAATAAAAATAATAATCAATATTGTCAATATTGTCTCTCTCTCTTTCTATCTCTCTCCTTCCATCTCTCTGTCTTCCCTATTTCTCTCTTCACGCTCTCTTGAGTGGGCAGTGGGGATATCTAGAGAGGGAAGTGCTTGTTGACCAGAGCAGGGGAAAGCAGCTGAGAGCGGGGGGGAAAGAGAGGGATATGACCTCAGCTCTGGATTGAGGGAGGGGAATGGGCTCTATCCCAAATGGCACCCTATTCCCTTTATAGTGCACAGATTTTGACCAAGGCCCTTTTGGGACGTAGTCATGATCTAACTGGGTCTTGCCCTAGTGAGAGAGAGAGAGCAGGGTGAGGTCATACTTAGACTGTAGAAAGAGCMACAGTATATGGCAGAATTACTTACCAYAAGACACAGAATGGTTCTCATCTATCTCTATGTTAGATTTACAGGAGTATTGAGGAAAGCTACAAACTTGCTAGGAAAACTGGGTAGCCCAGACAAACGGAGGACGAGAGAGGGAGACTCGGTGGCCAGAGGAAGGGGGGGAAGGGGAATGGGGGGAAGGAGAGAGAGAGAGAAGAGGTGGTGGAGGGAGAGAGAGAGAGAGAGAGAGAGAGAGAGAGAGAGAGAGAGAGAGAGAGAGAAGAGAGAGAAGAGAGAGAGAGAGAGAGAGAGAGAGAGAGAGAGAGAGAGAGGGGATTTGTGTGTAACCTGTGTAATCTGACTGTTCTAGAACTAGAAGGAAAGGGGAGTGGCAAATATAAGTGTGGTGAGGTCACAGGATACAGAGAGACGAGAGGGAGAGAGAGAGAGCATCCATAGACAGACATAATGGCAGACAGGCTAACACTTCCTGGCAGACAGGCTAACACTTCCAACTGTTCGTTCTATTTCTATACCCATATCTCGGTTTTCTTTTAATCATGCTTAATCATTAATCATTCCCCCCTATATCCTTCCCTAGCCATTCTGAGGGTTTGAGGTCATTTCCTGTTGTGGAAAATTGGAAAAGTACGAAAAAGTATGCACTCACTATTGTAAATCGYGCTGGATTAGAGCGTCTGCTAAATTACTAAAATGTAAATGTYCTGTTGTGTCAGTATGGTTGTGTATTGGGGAAGTTGCGTTCCAAATGCCACATTATTCCCTACATTGTGTGCTACTTTTGACCAGGGCTCATGCCCGCAAGATGGCGCCGACAGATAGTGCAGCTCTGCTTCTAGCTCCTAAGCAACTTTGCAGTATTTTTTTTGTGTGTGTTAATCCTTACTCTATTAGCCCAGGATTTCTTTTGTGTTACTACATAAAGCCGGAAATAACTTTTACGACTTTCCCAAATTGGATCCTTTGTTCGTACCCCCAAGGGCAAATGAACTGATTCCAGAGGCTGCTCCAAAACACTGTTAGCAGAGAAGAGGTATTCGGAGTGGACTTCTAGTCTGACTCAGGAGGCGGGCACACCATCCACCACTTCTGAGTATATTACATGGCTCTCTCGGGATATATTGTCTTTGTCTATACAGCCAGCTGGGTTCTCAGTACATTGCGCAAACAGGAATAAAGAACTCTCCGGGAAGAAGAAAGGCGGGGGTGTATGTTTTATGATTAACTACTCATGGTGTGATTGTGATAACATACAGAAACTCAAGTCTTTTTGTTCACTCGACCGAGAATACATCACAATCAAATGCCGACAGTATTACCTCCCAAGAGAATACTCTTTGCTTATAGTAACAGCTGTGTATATTCCCCCTCAAACCGACACCACAACAGCCCTCAAAGAACGTCACTGGACTTTATGCAAACTGGAAACCACATATCCTGAGGCCGCATTTATTGTAGCTGGGGATTTTAACAAAGCAAATTTGAGAAAAATGCTACTGAAGTTCTACCAACACCATGACTGAAGCACTCACTCTGAGAAAACATTGGACCACTGCTAATCAACTTCCGAAATGCCTACAAGGCCCTCCCTGCCCCCGCTTCTGCTAATCTGATCAYGACTCCATTTTGCTCCTCCCTTCCTTTAGGTAGAAACTCAAACAGGAAGTACCCGTGCTAAGGAATATTCAACGCTGGGCTGACCAATTGGAATCCACGCTTCAAGATTGTTTTGATCACGCGGGATATGTTCCCGTTAGCCTCTGAGAATAACATCCACAAATACACAGACTATTAAAACCTACCCTAACCAGAAACCGTGTATAGATGGCAGCATTCGCGCAAAACTGAAAGCGCGAACCACCACATTTAACCATGGCAAGGTGACTGGGAATATGGCCGAATAGAAACAGTGTAGTTATTCCCTCCGTAAGGCAATCAAACAGGCAAAATGTCACATACGTCTCGTGTGTGAGCCGTTCAATTGCGACTCCACTTTGTCTCTATACTGACGTTGCGGACACGACGTCTTGCTTCCGGACAAGCTAGAACACCTTCGCCCGCTTTGAGGATAACACAGTGCCACTGACGTGGCCCGCTACCAAGGACTGTGGCCTCTCCTTCTCCGTGGCCGATGTGAGTTAGACATTTAAGCGTGTTAACCCTCGCAAGGCWGCCGGCCCAGACGGCATCCCTAGCCGCATCCTCAGAGCATGTGCAGACTAGCTGGGTGGAGTGTTTACAGACATATTCAATCTATCCCTATCCCAGTCTACTGTCCCCACTTGTTTCAAGATGTCAACCATTGTTCCTGTACCCAATAAAGCAAAGGTAACTGAACTAAATTACTATTGCCCCGTAGCACTCACTTCAGTCATCATGAAGTGCTTTGAGAGGCTAGTTAAGGATCATATCACCTCCACCTTACCTGACACCCTAGACCCTCTTCAATTTGCTTACCGCCCCAATAGATCCACAGACGATGCAATCGCCATCGCACTGCATACCTATGTAAGAATGCTGTTCATTGCCTACAGCTCAGCATTCAACACCATAGTGCCCTCCAAGCTCATCATTAAACTCGGGCCCTGGGTCTGAACCCCGCTCTGTGCAACTCGGTCCTGGACTTCCTGACATTAGGAAACAACACCTCCACTTCGCCACTTCTCCACTCAAGGCCATCGGACTGTTACATAGCCATCACCAGGCGGCTTCCACCCGGTTCCGTAACCCTGCACCTTAGAGGCTGCTGCCCCATATACATAGACTTGAAATCACTGGCCATTTTAATAATGGAACACTAGTCACTTTAATAATGTTGACATATTTTTGCTTTACTCATCTCATATGTATATACTGTATTCTATTCTACTGTATTTTATTCTATACCATTCCGACATTGCTCATCCTAATATTAATATATTCCTTAATTCCATTATTTTACTTTTAGGTTTGTGTGTATTGTGTGTAGTTGTGAATGGTTAGATATTACTGCACTGTTGGAGCTAGAAACACAAGCATTTCGCTACACCCACAATAACATCTGCTAAACGTGTATGTGACCAATAACATCTGATTTGATTTGAACATTTACGGAATAGGGTACCATTTGGGAAGCATTCCCTGTCCAATTTCCCCCCCAGCTTCCCCCAAATCAATGACCTCACCTCATCTGTGTGTGTCAGCAGCCATTTACTTTGTGTGTGTGCACTAAGCCATATTGTACTTCCTGTGTTTCAGGAGGACGCCCCGCCTAAGAAGTCAGTGGCGGAGCTGGCTGGAAGGTTCAAAGCTCATGCCCCTCCCATTCCCACGGGAACTGACGGGGTGAGGTCATTATAACTTCCTTTTCTCGTTCTCTCTCTTTTCTCTTCTCTTCCTTCTCTCTCTCACACTCAGATAGATAGATAGATAGTACTGAAGCAGCTGCATGTGTTAAAACATAGATAAGTGAAACAGGAAGTTACACACAGGAAGTGAGGTGCAGGAAGTGGTTCTATGAATATCTGTGCCTCTGTTGTGAACACAGTGTCAGCCCTGCTTTAAAACACACAACCACATTCATTGATGTAATGGTGGGCACTGTAATGTGTCAATATAATAATTTTATCTCCTCATTGATGTTGTTACGTGTTTATTTCTGTGTGACCAAATAGATCTTAAACACACACTCGGTCGTAAACACTCATTCATGAAATTTATAGTACCAGTCAAAAGTTTGGACACACCTACTCATTCAAGGGTTTTTCTWAATTTTTTACTATTTTCTACATTACGAAAAATTTCAAGAACTTTTAAAGTTTCTTCAAGTGCAGTCACAAAATCCATCAAGCGCTATGATGCAACTGGCTCTCATGAGGACCACCACAGGAAAGGAAGATCCAGAGTTACCTCTGCTGCAGAGGATATGTTCATTAGAGTTACCAGCCGTAGAAATTGCAGCCCAAATAAATGCTTCACAGAGTTCAAGTAACAGACACATCTCACCATCAACTGTTCAGAGGAGACTGCGTGAATCAGGCCTTCATGGTCGAATTGCTGCAAATAAACCACTACTAAAGGATGCCAATAAKAAGAAGAGACTTGCTTACGCCAACAAACACAAGCAAAGGACATTAKACTGGTGGAAATCTGTCCTTTGGTCTGATGAGTCCAAATTTGAGATTTTTGGTTCCAACCGCCGTGTCTTTGTGAGACACAGAGTTGTTGAACAGATGATCTCCGCATGTGTGGTTCCCACAGTGAAGCATGGAGGAGGAGGTGTGATGGTGTGGGGGTGCTTTGCTGGTGACACTGTCAGTGATTTATTTAGAATTCAAGGCACACTTAACCAGCATGGCTACTGATTCAGAGGGGTTGGTTTAAATGCAGAAGACACATTTCAGTTGAGTACATTCAGTTCCCTTTACCACGGCATGCTGCAGTGATACGCCATCCCATGTGGTTTGCGCTTAGTGGGACTATCATTTGTTTTTCAACAGGACAATGACCCAACACACCTCCAGGCAGTGTAAGGGCTATTTGACCAAGAAGGAGAGTGATGGAGTGCTGTATCAGATGACCTGGCCTTCACAATCACCCAACCTCAACCCAATTAAGATGGTTTGGGATGATTTGGACCGCAGAGTGAAGGAAAAGCAGCCAACAAGTGCTCAGCATATGTGGGAACTCCTTAAAGACGGTTGGAAAAGCATTCCAGGTGAAGCTGGTTGAGAGAATGCCAAGAGTGTGCAAAGCTGCCATCAATGCAAAGGATGGCAATGTAGAAAATAGTAAAAATAAAGAAAAACTCTTGAATGAGTAGGTGTGTCCAAACTTTCGACTGGTACTGTACGTCAACATATAATTTACGTGTAATGCTGTTTCTTGTCGACATGTTTTGTTTCCGACGTGCTGCACAGTTATTGTACTTTGGTGTGTTCGTTGATGTTCGTTGACAGCATGCCATGTGTGTGTATGTGGAGTGTGTTCGTTTGTCAGTGTTCATGTATGGGTTGTGGTTGCTGTGGTGTCCGTCGGTGTACTGCATTTGTGTTGTGTGCCTCTTGAGTCACGTCAGTGACAGTACACTATGATCGTTTTTGTTTATCTCTAAAATTAACGTTTGTGTTGTTGGTCAGTGGCATGTGTTGTAGTATCAGATTTGTACGTCTGCATGTCTGTAGCGCCCTGTGTTCTAGTTGTGCTGTTCTGTTGTCTTCTGCTATATTGACGTTTCAGTGTTGTGTGTATGTTATGTTGCTAGTAGGCCCATTGTGTTCATGGCACAGTGTTGGTTTAGTAGCCTCTGGTCTTTTGTCTCTTGATCTGTGTGCGTGTGTTAGTATTATGTGATTACTATGCTATGCCAGTGCCATGCAAGTGCTATGCTATGTGTAATAGTATTATGGCTGTTGGTATAGTATTGTTTGAGTAGCCCCTTGGTGTTGGTTTCTCTTCAAGAGTAAGCCTGTTAGGAGACGCCCCCCTCGAACCCTACAGCTCCCCAAGACCACGGCACAGGGGCAGGTGGACGAGGAGGTGAGAGGAGTGTGTGGGTGTGAGTGTTTGAGGGGACTGTTTGACAATTGTGTGTTGTACAGTTCTATAATGCCATGTCCCTTTCGATGTCTGTGTGTACATGTGTGTGTGAGGGGTAGTGCTGTGTTTTGTGCAGTTCTATGTCCATCATCTGTGTCTTAGTATCACTGAATGAAGACTACTAGGGTTGAAATAGAGTTGACCCTAAACCTGGTATCTAATACAGACTGAGATAAAGTTAATATATAGGACGAGACAGAGAAGCATGCCGTGATGAAGTGCTTGTGTGTGTGTGTGTGTGTGTGTGTGTGTGCGTGTGCGTGCGTGCGTGTGTATTTCTCACCTGTGTTTCAGAAACCCATCTCCCCGTCTCTGCATCCTGCCAAAATCAAAAGGAACTCTGCTCTTATTGAGAAACTGCAGGTGAGCATGGTGTGTGTGTGTGTGTGTRAGTACTTGTCTGCATCTGTGTGCGTGTTGATTTGGAGAGTGATATGCTCTTGCTGAACCATACAGTTATGTGAAGAGTATTCAAGGCCGCCCCCTGTTGTATGTCAGTGAGCAGTGCAGGTGCATGCAGAGAGAGGAAGGAGGTCAGATGGAGAGGATCAGTTACAGTAAAGTCTCACAGGTTGATAATAAGAGAGAGCAGCCATTTCCTGACTGAGTGTCTCACACTTCAACATCCAGTCAGTGTCACTGAGGACAGCCCACACAAAATGCCTGCTATGCTCTCTGAATCTTAGGTACGTCTTAGTATGTAATAACATTGCAATAACTATCTCTCTCCCTGTCTTTCTCTCTCTCTTTCTTCCTTGCTCTCTCTCTCCCTACCCTCTCTCCCTCTCCAGGCTAACCTGGCGTTATCCCCCTGTTCCCTCCTGCCCTCTCCTAAGAGCCCTGGGCTGAGACTGTTGCCCCCCTCCTTTACCCCCACCTCCCCCACCCCTCCTGTTACTACCCCCACCTCCCCAGTGAGCAGGGCACCCCTCCCTCGGTCGCTGAGCGAGGAAGAGACACCTGCCACCTTTGAGGTCGCAGCCACACCCACCGAAGGATCCCTACTGCCCAGTATCAACAAGGTCTGCTAAGTGTGTATGTGCTTTTGGTTTTACTATCCTTGTGGGGATCAGAAGTCATAGTAAAACAAGAAAAATTCAGACAAGTGGTAACATTTTAGGGCGGCAGGTAGCCTAGTGATTAGAGCCAGTGATCGAAAGGTTGCTGGTTCGAATACCTGAGCAGACAAGGCAAAACAATCAGGTTGATGTACCGTTGAACAAGGCACTTATCCCTAATTTGCGCCGTACTACCATGGCTGACCATGTAAAAGATCACGCTTCACTGCACCGATCTTGTGTATGTGACAATAAAACACACACATACAGCACCAATCAAAAGTTTGGGCTCTGACCAGTTGGTGTCTGTTACTTGAACTCTGTGAAGCATTTATTTGGGCTGCAATCTAAGGTGCAGTTAAAACCTATTGAATTTATCCTCTGCAGCAGAGGTAACTCTGGGTCTTCCTTTCCTGTGGCGGTGCTCATGAGAGCCAGTTTCATCATAGCGCTTGATGGTTTTTGCGACTGCACTTGAAGAAAGTTCTTGAAATTTTCCGGATTGACTGAACTTGATGTCTTAAAGTAGTGATGGACTGTCATTTCTCTTTGCTTATTTGAGCTGTTCTTGCTATAATATGGACTTGGTCTTTTACCAAATAGGGCTATCTTCTGTATACAACAACACAACTGATTGGCTCAAATGCATTAAGTAGGAAAGAAATGTCACAAATTAACTTTTAACAAGGCACAGTTGTTAATTGAAATCCATTCCAGGTGACTACCTCATGAAGCTGGTTGAGAGAATGCCAGCACTGTGCAAAGCTGTCATCAAGGCAAAGGGTGGCTACTTTGAAGAATCTCAAAAATAAAAGAAATTTTATTTTTAACACTTTTTTGGCTACTACATAATTCCATGTGTTATTTCATAGTATTGATGTCTTCACTATTATTCTACAATGTAGAAAATAGTAAACATTTTGAAAAAGCCTTGAATGAGTAGGTGTGTCCAAACTTTTGTCCGGTACTGTGTGTATATATATATATATATATTTTTTTTTTATTCATTGTTTTGCCAGTCCCCACAAGGAAGAAGGCTATTTTAGTGTTAAGGGTTATGTTTAGGGTTGCAATCAGGGTTACAATTAGGGTTTGAGGTTAGGTTTAGAGGTTTGTGGTTAGGGTTATGGGTTAGGGAAAATAGGATTTGGATTGGAATAAATTTTTTGGTCCCCTCAAGGTTAGTAAAACAAGTGTGTGTGTGTGTAAGTGCGCACACACGTGTGTGTGTGTGTGTGTGTGTGCCAGGGTGTGTGTGTTATACCTTTAAGCCTGTGTGTTTGTCTACATGTGTATTATGTCATATCCTGTGTCATAGCTGTTCTTAATGGTCTGTGTCCCTGCCTCTCCAGGGAAGAGCCCGCCTCTCCATCCGGCGACGCCCACCTTCGCGACGACACAGGAAGTCCAGCGGAGAGGAAGGAGACGGGGCGACGGGTGAAGAGACGCCCCTAACTACATCCGACGACCCTGAGGCCAAAGTTGGGGAGGAAGAGAAGGGAGAGGGGGAGGAGGTGTTTGAGAAGGAAGTGGAAGAGAAGGATGGCGAAAGAGCAGACACATCTCTGTCTACCAAAGCAAAGATAGAGACAGGCTCATCTACCCCTGCTAACTCACAGCAACAGATTACCACAACAGACAGCTCAACCACAGACAAAGACCCCCTAGAAAAGACAAAGTCAGAAAAAACGCTGGAGCCCCAGAGAGAGGAGAGACAGGAGAGACAGACAGGAGACGAGAGACAGGAGGACAGACAGACAGCAGAGGAGAGACAGACAGGAGAGGAGGTAACAGGGTCTAGAGGAGAAGAGGTGAAAGATTGTGGTCAGGGGTGTGGAGGAGAAGAGGAGAAGGGGAGGGAGAGTTGTTCAGCAGAGGAGTCATCTACAGAGAGAGAGAAAGAAGAGGGGGAAGAGCTGGCCTGCAAAGAAAAGGAGGGAGAGAGGAATACAAACTGCAACGAAGAGAAGGTGAGTAAGGTGTTCTGTCACGATCAATATCTTGGGGCTCTATTCAATCGGATTGAATAGAGCCCCAAGATATTGATGGTAGATATTTCACGAACCAAGATCACTGAACTATCTACAGTTGAAGTCAGAAGTTTACATACACTTAGGTTGGAGTCATTAAAACTCGTTTTTCAACCACTCCACAAATTTCTTGTTAACAAACTATAGTTTTGGCCAATCGGTTAGGACATCTACTTTGTGCATGACACAAGTCATTTTCCCAACAATTGTTTACAGACAGATTATTTCACTTATAATTCACTGTATCACAATTCCAGTGGGTCAGATGTTTACATACGWTAAGTTGGCTGTGCCTTTAAACAGTTTGAAAAATTCCAGAAAATTATGTCATGCTTTAGAAGCTTCAGATAATAAGCCTAATTGACATCATTTGAGTCAATTGGAGGTGTACCTGTGGATATATTTCAAGGCCTACCTTCAAACTCAGTGCCTCTTTGCTTGACATCATACGAAAATCAAAAGAAATCAGCCAAGGCCTCAGAAAAAAAATTGTAGACCTCCACAAGTCTGGTTCATCCGTGGGAGCAATTTCCAAACGCCTGAAGGTAACACGTTAATCTGTACAAACAATAGTACGCAAGTATAAACACCTTGGGACCCCGCAGCCGTCATACCGCTCAGGAGGGAGACTCGTTCTGTCTCCTAGAGATGAACCTACTTTGGTGCGAAAATTGCTAATCAATCCCAGAACAACTGCAAAGGACCTTGTGAAGATGCTGGAGGAAACAGGTACAAAAGTATCTATATCCACAGTAAAGTGAGTCCTATATCGACATAACATGAAAGGCCACTCAGCAAGGAAGAAGCCACTGCTCTAAAACCGCCATAAAAAAGCCAGACTACAGTTTGCAGCTGCACATGAGGACAAAGATCGTACTTTTGGAGAAATGTCCTCTGGTCTAATGAAACAAAAATAGAACTGTTTGGCCATGATGACCATCGTTATGTTTGTTGGAAAAAGTGGGAGGCTTGCAAGCCGAAGAACACCATCCCAAACGTGAAGCACAGGGGGTGGCAGCATCATGTTGTGGGGGTGCTTTGCTGCAGGAGRGACTGGTGCACTTCACAAAATAGATGGCATCATGAGGCAGGAAATTTCTGTGGGTATATTGAAGCAACATCTCAAGACATCAGTCAGGAAGTTAAGGAAGTTGCTTGGTCGCAAATGGGTCTTCCAAATGGACAATTACCCCAAGCATACTTCCAAAGTTGTGGCAAAATGACAATAAAGTCAAGGTATTGGAGTGGCCATCACAAAGTCCTGTCCTCAAGCCTATAGAACATTTGTTGGCAGAACT
Source organism: Salvelinus sp. IW2-2015 (assembly GCF_002910315.2). Lineage (NCBI taxonomy): Eukaryota > Metazoa > Chordata > Actinopteri > Salmoniformes > Salmonidae > Salvelinus > Salvelinus sp. IW2-2015. Next base: position 45,578,046 of record NC_036842.1, read on the forward strand.
GAAAAAGCGTGTGTGAGCAAGGAGGCCTACAAACCTGACTCAGTTACACCAGCTCTGTCAGGGGGAATGGGCCAAAATTCACCCAACCCGAAACGTTTGACCCAAGTCAAACAATTTAAAGGCCATGCTACCAAATACTAATTGAGTGTTTGTAAACTTCTGACCCACTGGGAATGTGATGAAAGAAATAAGAGCTGAAATAAATAATTCTCCCGACTATTATTTTGACATATCATATTCTTAAAATAAAGTGCTGATCCTAACTGACCTAAGACAGGGAATTTTTACTAGCATKAAATGTCAGGAATTGTGAAAAACTGAGTTTGAATATATTTGGCTAAGGTGTATGKAAACTTCCGACTTCAACTGTATCTATGGACATCTATGGACGTTTCCTAAAAACTCTATTCAACATCAAGTCACCTCATGTCATCCTTTACCATCCCCGTGCATAGAATATAATCTGCTTGCTGATAACACGCCAAAACAAAACATTACTGTATGTTCCACAACAACTGTTATTATTATCTTTAAGAAATGACTTGTATTATACCGGCCTTAAGCTGACCTCTAACACTCATGTGTGTGTATGTGTTGCTATCTGTCCACCTCTCAGGAGAACACCAAGCTCTGATGGTCCGCAACCGCACMATGCCCCTGATGTACAGAGTGGGAGACCCCCATAGTGTGCACTAACTCCCCTCATCCCATAGCACATACTGTAGTGGAAAAGGAGAGACTGGTATGGACTGCAGACTATGCCACCGGATGGACTCCCTTTAGTCCTCTGCATCTGGAAGGTCCTACACTCTGGCTGCGTCCCACATTGCACACTATGCCCTATATAGTTTAGTAAGTTTGACCAGGTTCAATAGTCCTCTGGTCTAAAGTAGTGCACTATATAGGGAGTAGGGTTTCATTTGGGACATAGCTATGCACATGTTTGGAGTTTGGGAATCCCTGGTCTAGATAAATCAATTAATGTCAGATTTTTGTTTTCACTTCATCTCTGTTTTGATATTTTGTTACAATTAGGCTGGAGAAATGTTAGCTAATTTGAAGTGAGTGCTAATGATCATCTTTAGTCTTAGTTTCCTCACATATTAACTGATCAGAACATTTTGACAGCATTTTATACAAGTGAATTTTGCTCTTCAGCCTGTCCCACTCTGATAATCAATCATGTCCTACTCCTGACCAAAAGCCTGTGACTTGTCTGATAATCAATCAATGTGATTTTGTTTCACTGAATGTCTGTCTGTATATTTGGTTAATTGATCTCTGGCTGGACAAGTGGAAGTGGTAGATAATTGATTAGTTTGCTCATCTATCACCGATCAGATTTGTTTTTTGCATGCAATAATGTAGCCCAAATCAAGTGTATTATTTATCTATTGACTCACGTACTGTAGTAGCCTTATATAGAGCCTTATTTCCTATTGTCCCAATCCAACTGAAACTCAATATCCTGACTCCTGTCTTGCATGAACATTCCTAACTTGGCCCAGCGTTGTTCGGGGTAGGCTGTCATTGTAAATAAGATTTTGTTCTTAACTGACTTGCCTAGTTCAATAAAGGTTACATTTTAACACTTTTTTTTATTTTTATATATATATAAAAAATGACCGCCGTTACAAACTTTGTATGATTCGACAACGCTACACTCTGTGTGTCCTGAGCCTGCTCTGTGTCTTTATTGGACTAGTTCAGGTAGGTCTCTCCCCATTTCTGTCTGTTTGCTTCTTTTGCATCAATGGGTGTTAAAATCAAATCAAATGTTATTTGTCACATGCGCCGAATAAAACAGGTGTAGACCTTACAGTGAAATGCTTTCTTACAAGCCCTTAACCAACAATGCAGTTTTTAGAAAAATACCTAAAAAAATAAGAAATAAATAATTAAAGAGCAGCAGTAAAATAACAATAGCGAGGCTATATACAGGGGGTACCGGTACAGAGTCAATGTGCCGGGGCACCGGTTAGTCGAGGTAACTGAGGTAATATGTACATGTAGGTAGAGTTATTAAAGTGATATACAGTGGGGAGAACAAGTATTTGATACACTGCCGATTTTGCAGGTTTTCCTACTTACAAAGCATGTAGAGGTCTGTAATTTCTATCATCTGGCTCACATCAACACCATTATCCCAGAAACCTTAGACCCACTCCAACTAGCATACCGCCCAAAAGATCCACAGATGATGCAATCTCTATTGCACTACACACTGCCCTTTCCACCTGGACAAAAGGACACCTATGTGAGAATGCTATTCATTGACTACAGCTCAGCGTTCAACACCATAGTGCCCTCAAAGCTCATCACTAAGCTAAGGACCCTGGGACTAAACACCTCCCTCTGCAATTGGATCCTGGACTTCCTGACGGTCCGCCCCAGGTGGTAAGGGTAGGTAACAACACATCTGCCACGCTGATCCTCAACACGGGGCCCTCAGGGCTCAGTCCCCTCCTGTAATCCCTGTTCACTCATGACTGCATGGCCAGGCACGACTCCAACACCATCATTATTTTTGCAGATGACACAACAATGACGAGACAGCATATAGGGAGGAGGTCAGAACCTGACCGTGTGGTGCCAGGATAACAACTCTCCTCAACGTAGTCAAGACAAGCAGTGATTGTGGACTATTAGGAAAAGGAGGACCGAGCACACCCCATTCTCA
>NC_036842.1:45582517-45632120 GCF_002910315.2 Salvelinus sp. IW2-2015
GCCATGACCAGACTTTCAAAGCACTTCATGGCTACAGACGTGAGTGCTACGGGTCGGTAATCATTTAGGCAGGTTACCTTAGTGTTCTTGTGCACAGGGACTATGGTGGTCTGCTTGAAACATGTTGGTATTACAGACTCAGACAGGGAGAGGTTGAAAATGTCAGTGAAGACAGTTGCCRGTTGGTCAGTGCATGCTCGGTGTATACGTCCTGGTAATCCGTCTGGCCCTGCGGCCTTGTGAATGTTGACCTGTTTAGTTATGTACTGTATGTCTGTCACCACCAGCTGTACAGTTGTTTCCCACTAGGTGGCAGTGCCTGCTGTATCACAGAGCAGTACACAGGCCTGCACAGATATAGGTTATACCCTATGTATAGTGCAACACTTTTGAGACCCTTTCTCTCACCAACCATAAACAATCAAACATTAGTGTTGCATCACTTACTGGAATGCGTGCCCAGGAAGACGGAGAGCTAGGTGGACTACGGGCCCTGGTCAAAAGTAGTGAACTACATAGTTGTAAGTCGCTCTGGATAAGAGCGTCTGCTAAATGACTTAAATGTAAATGTAAATGTGAAAASGGTGACATTTTGGCTGTAACAATAATAGACTGGATCATGTCATGTGAAATATTATGTGATTCTTTTTTTCATGTGAGCATTTATTCATGCAATGTATGCAACTAAGACAACATTATTGCTTCCAAGCTGCTTTTTGAGCTTGTGTCCCAAAGATCAGAATTTTATTTAATGTCCCAAAAATCTCACCTCGTTTTTTTTCTTCTGCTGGACTGGAAAAATAGATCAATGACAAAGACTTGAGCATAGTTATAATTATTTAAAATGAAATGAAAGCACTGTTTAATGTCTTTAAGAAATAAGCGACTGTAAAAGCGAGACTGATTTTGTAAATGAATAATACTTAAAATAATAATTACATTTTGGGGGGGGCTTGAGTTTTTGCAGGCAGCTTTGTGACCGAATCGGATAAAAATGACATGACCAAAAGTATGTGGACACCTGCTGCTATAACAGCCTCCACTCTTCTGGGCAGGCTTTCCACTAGATATTGGAACGTTGCTGTGGGGAATTACTTCAGCCACAAGAGCATTAGTGAGGTTGGGCACTGATGTTGGGTGATTAGGCCTGGGCTCAGGACTCTGTGCAGGCCAGTCAAGTTCTCACACACTGATCTCGACAAACCATTTCTGTATGGACTCGCTTTGTGCACGGGGACATTGTCATGCTGATACCGGAAAGGGCCTTCCCTAAACTGTTGCCACATAGTTGGAAGCACAGAATCGTCTAGAATGTCATTGTATGCTGTAGCGTTAAGATTTTCCTTCACTGGAACTAAAGGGCCGAGCCCGAACCATGAAAAACAGCCCCAGACCATTATTCCTCCTCCACCAAACTTTACAGTTGGCACTATGCATTCAGGCAGGTAGCGTTCTCCTGGCATCCGCCAAACCAAGAGTTGTCCGTCGGACTGCCAGATGGTGAAACGTGATTTATCACTCCAGAGAACGCGTTTCCACTGCTCCATTGCTCCTAGACATTTCCACTTCACAATAACAGCACTCACAGTTGACCAGGGTAGCTTTAGCAGGGCAGAAATTTGACAAACCGACTTGTTGGAAAAGTTTCATCCTATGACAGTGCCACGTTGAAAGTCACTGAGCTGTTCAGTAAGGCCATTCTACTACCAATGTTTGTCTATGGTTGGGTTAAATGCGGAAGACACATTTCGGTTGAATGCATTCAGTTGTTCAACTGACTAAGTTTCCCCTTTCCCACTCCTTCTCCAGCTGAGTTCGCTCCTGTTCCTCTTCAGCCATTTGTGGCGAATGACACCTCTCCTGTACTTCCGGTGTGCTGTGTGGTTCAGTGTGGGTGGACATGGTGGCTCAGTGGATGACCAGGTAAGTAGTCCTGTCTGGAACTCCTCATCAGAATGTTCCTCGCTGTCTGTGTGTTGATGGTTCTGTGTCACATGGGGTCTAAGTTTTGATCCGTTACTCGATCTTCTTTTTACTCTGTCGTTGCTCTGAGGTTGTTCTGGAGTTTCAGCTACAGGTATAAAGTCACATGGCAACAACAGGTTTCTATGGAGCACTCTTATCTTACCTCTCCCACTCTCGGGCTGGACCTCGAAAACTGGACTGTCTTTACCTTTGCGGGCCTGGATGACATAGACTTAATCTCCCCAGTAGGAGTGGATTTTGCCTGGCCCTCCCCTTTCTCTCATGTTCCTTACAAGGACCCTGCTGCCTTCTTGAAGCTCTGACCCATAGGTTCTCTTGTCGTACTGCTTCTTTCTCCTGTCAGCTGACTTGACTTCATTTTTGGATGCTATCTCTATAGGCCTCGGTCATTCTCTTTTTCCACTTCTCCACATAGTCCTGGTAGAAGCCTGGATTGTCCTCCCTTTTTTATCCCGAACAGGAGATTGATGGGGAGACGTGGAGGCTAGCTTTTCTAGTCAATCTTATGTTTTTCTCTTAGTGTTCTGAGCATGGAGAAAAGGGTACGATTAAATCTCTCTGTTTGACCGCTCCCCTGTGGGTGAAACGGAGTGGTGTGTGACCATCGTATTCCGCAGAGCTCTGATCAGTCGATGTAACAGTTGTTTTTCACATTTTCTTCCCTGGTCGTGGTGTATTTTCCAAGAAATCAGAATTTCATTGAACAGTTTGTCTGCACCTGTTTGTGGTTACATAGGCTTGGGAAAAGCATGTGTAGTGTTCCATGACAACAAATACAGTTGAAGTCGGAAGTTTACATACACCTTAGCCAAATACATTTAAACTCAGTTTTTAATAATTCCTGACATTTAATCCTAGTAACAATTCCCTGTTTTAGGTCAGTTAGGATCACCACTTTATTTTAAGAATGTGAAATGTCAGAAAAATAGTAGAGAGAATGATTTATTTCAGCTTTATTTCTTTCATCACATTCACAGTGGGTCAGACGTTTACAAAAACGAAATTAGTATTTGGTAGCATTGCCTTTAAATTGTTTAACTTGGGTCAATCGTTTCGGGTAGTCTTCCACAAGTTTTCCACAATAAATTGAGTGAATTTTGGCCCATTCCTTCTGACAGAGCTGGTGTAACTGAGTCAGGTTTGTAGGCCTCCTTGCTCGCACACGCCTTTTCAGTCCTGCCCACAAATTTTCTATAGGATTGAGGTCAGTGCTTTGTGATGGCCACTCCAATACCTTGACTTTGTTGTCCTTAAGCCATTTTGCCACAACTTTGGAAGTATGTTTGGGGTCATACTTCATCAAGACCCTTTTGCGACCAAGCGTTAACTTCCTGACTGATGTCTTGAGATGTTGCTTCAATATATCCACATAATTGTCCTGCCTCATGATGCCATCTATTTTGTGAAGTGCACCAGTCCCTCCTGCAGCAAAGCACCCCCACAACATGATGCTGCCACCCCCGTGCTTCACGGTTGGGATGGTGTTCTTCGGCTTGCAAGCCTCCCACTTTTTCCAACAAACATAACGATGGTCATCATGGCCAAACAGTTCTATTTTTGTTTCATCAGACAAGAGGACATTTCTCCAAAAGTACGATCTTTGTCCCCATGTGCAGTTGCAAACTGTAGTCTGGATTTTTCTATGGCGGATTTGGAGCAGTGGCTTCCTTGCTGAGCGGCCTTTCAGGTTATGTCGATATAAGACTCGTTTTACTGTGGATACAGATACTTTTGTACCTGTTTCCTCCAGCATCTTCACAAGGTCCTTCACTGTTGTTCTAGGATTGATTTGCAATTTTCGCACCAAAGTACCTTAATCTCTAGGAGACAGAACGCGTTTCCTTCCTGAGCGGTATGACTGCTGCGTGGTCCCATGGTGTTTATACTTGCGTACTATTGTTCGTACAGATTAATGTGGTACCTTCAGGCATTTGGAAATTGCTACCAAGGATGAACCAGACTTGTGGAGGTCTACAATTTTTTGTCTGAGGTCTTGGCTGATTTCTTTTGATTTTCCCATGATGTCAAGCAAAGCGGCACTGAGTTTGAAGGAAGGCCTTTAAATACATCCACAGGTACACCTCCAATTGACTCAAATTATGTCAATTAGGCTTATTATCAGCAGCTTCTAAATCCATGACATCGTTTTCTAGAATTTTCCAAGCTGTTTAAAGGCACAGTCAACTTAGTGTATGTAAACTTCTGACCAACTGGCATTGTGATACAGTGAATTATAAGTGAATTAATCTGTCTGTAAACAATTGTAGGAAAATTACTTGTGTCATGCACAAAGTAGATGTCCTAACTGACTTGCCAAAACTATAGTTTGTTAACAAGAAATTTGTGGAGTGGTTGAAAAAAGAGTTTTAATGACTCCAACCTAAGTGCATGTAAACTTCCGACTTCAACTGTATGTACTCATAACCTCCTTTGCACGTCTCCAGGTGAAGGATGTCTACAGAAACTAACTCAAACAGATGAGTCATTTTGATGCTCATCATGGGTGCTGGTCTATTTGGTTTCCTCTTCCTCAGGCACTCACACTCATTTGTTACAAAGTGTTCCACATCATGCTGCATTTTGGGCCAGTAGAACCGGGTCTGATTAAGCTCAATGTTCTTTCTGTGCCCAGATGTCCMATTTCCTGGTGCAGTTCCTTGACGCTGAGAGGATGAACGAGTTGACATCTGTAATTACTTCTCTTGTTCCGTCTGGTTTGATCTCTAGCTTTCCCCATTCTCTGAGCAAGGCTCTCACCTCCTCTGTATGAATGATATTTGCACTAGGTCTCTGGTTTCTCTTCTTGTACTCCACTTTTCCGGTCACTGGATTTTTCTTTTGAGCRTCCCGTATTTCATCTCTGGAGATTGGCTGTACTTTGCTGAGTAGTCTCTCATTCTCTGCTTGCTCTTGGATGGCATGAAAYGTGATAGAGCTGAACAGTGGCGTAGGCTCTTCCTGCTGCATTAGGATACCCTGCTTTGTGGCACTGAGTGTCCTGACTTACTCCCTCTGTACACTGTGTCATGAACATATCCAATGGCATCATTGATAGGCCATCTGCATCTCCATTTGCCTTTCCAGGTCTGTACTTTACATTGAAGTTGAAATCAGCCAATAGTCTTGTTGCATTCAACTTAGAGGTGGTCACATACAGTATGTGAGGGGGTTGTTGTCCGTATACACCATAAAGGAAGGAGCATGGAATAGGTAGTCTCTGAAACACTCACAGAGCCCACTTCAGCGCCAAGAACTCTAGCATGCCCGAATGCAGATTGTAGTTCTTCTCTGGATGAGTSAGTGTTCTGGACCAATAGGCTATGACTCTCAACTTGCCCTCTCGACGTTGTCATAGGACCGCTCCAAGTCCTACTTGTGATGCGTCAGCTGGTTGAAGTCTGGGTAGGCTAACACTGGAGGGTTGGACAGCCTGTCGGCGAGGTTGTTTAACAAATCCTGGTGCTCCTCTGTCCATTGGATGCTTTTGTTTTTGCTTTGAAACCTTTGGGTTTAGGCAGTGGTGGTGAGTTAGTGGCGAGGAGCAGCAAGCAGGTCGTATAATGAAAAGTCCTCGATATACACAACATGTAGTAGGATAAGAACCCGATTGCCTGACTTCTCCTGCTGTAGCTCGATGTCTCTCCTTCAAGGCCTGGACAGGAGCCACCTCTGCTGGATCCATGGTATAACCACCTTTTGACACAATCCACCCTAGGAACCTCACTTTGTCCCTGAACAGTTCACATTTCTTAGCAGTGAGCTTGATGCCATGCTGTTGGTTTTGACGTAGGACTGTTTGGATGTGTCTGACATGCTCATCAAAGGACTGGCTATGAACTAGGTTTTCATCTAGATATGACTAACATATATAATCTCGCAGACCCCACASACACTCCTCCATGCTTCTCTGGAACTCGGCCAAGGCGGAGCTCAAGCTGAAGGGAATCCTCACCCACTGATATACTATAAGCCCCAGGGTGTGATGAAAGCAGTGAAAGGGTGTCTTTCTTCATCAAGGAACCCCTGGTGATAAGCTTTGCCCTGGTCTAACACAGAACCAGGAACTAACACTGAGGCTGACTAGCATGTCCTGTGTTCTAGTGATGGGGTGTCTGTCTGGTACTGATTTCTGGTTCAGTTTTCTGTAGTCACAGCACAGTCTTAAAACTTMTTGAGAATACAGGGGGTGCTATTTTCCCATTAGCATAATTTGCTCTACAGATTAAACTGCCTCTTATTCAATTATTGCTCTTACTATATGCATATAAATAATACCATTGGAAAGAAAACAATCTCTAGTTTCTAAAACCGTTTCAATTTTGTCTCTGAGTGATACAGAAGTCATTTGACAGCACTTTCCATGACCAAGAAGAAAAAAGCAAGATGTGTATGCCAGCTTCAACGCTCTGCCTATATATGGTCGTGCCCCCTATGACCCGAAACACACCTCATTGGCCTTCCTCTGGGTGTCAAGAGGACGTCAGAGGAAAAATATCTTGTTTATCTGGGACTGACGTGAAATGAGAGCTAATTCTTTGGCGTGACCGACAACTTCCGGTTCTCTAAATCGTGCGACTTGTAGCTGCGATTGTCTTCTGTTGTGCGGCCATTATGGATGAAAACTATCTCCGTCTCGAAGTTTGTTTGATACATGTGACCAGATCATCGTAATGTATGTTTTTCAATATAGTTTAATCAGATTATTTGAATTTTTTCGGGAGTTTTGTGGTGTTCCGTTGTCTGATTTTATTTACGTTTGAGAGATCCGTGCCACTCGACCAGTACCTGTGCTAAATGGAGTGGGAAAGGAACAATTCTGAACGGAACCAACGACTCATCTTGACAAAGGACACTTTGATCAACATTCTGATGAAAGATCAGCCATAGTAAGACCCAATTTACGATGTTATATCATATCTGTTGTGCATGTGAACTGGCCGTGGGCGCCTAGCCGAATCTGCCTGGTATAGCTATGCTAATTTAGCGCTACATTTTGTTTTCGTTATAAAACATTTAATAAATCTGAAATATTGTTTGGATTCACCAGATGTTGGGCTTTCAATATCTGTACGCTGTGTATTTTTCTGAAATGTTTTAAGATGAGTAATTCGTTATATGACGTTGGTCTCTGTAATTGTTCTGGCTGGGTCAGCACTATTTCAGATTGCAGCTGCAATGTAGAACTGTGATTTATACCTGAAAAATGCACATTTTTCCCAAAAAAAACTATGCTATACCATAAATATGTTATCAGACTGTCATCTTATGRAGTTGTTTCTTGGTTAGTGGCTATATATATTTTTATTTAGTCGAATTAGTGATAGCTACTGACGCAGGAAAAAACTATTGGGAGTAAAAAAATCGTGTCCTTTGCTAACGTGGTTAGCTAATAGATTTACATATTGTGTCTTCCCTGTAAAACATTTTAAAAATCTGAAATGGTGGCTTTATTCACAAGACCTGTATCTTTCATCTGGTGTCTTGGACTTGTGATTTAATGATATTTAGATGCTACAAGTTACTTGTGACGCTATGCTAGCTGTGCGGGTCAGGGGGGAGGGGGGGGGGGTGCTACCGGATCAGGGTTGGTGACTCGTGAGAAGTTAAACTCCCATCTTTCTTACTGACACAGATACTGGGTGAGGAGTAGAGTGACTTTGATGTTGTGATACGGGGTGGCAGGTAGCCTAGTGGTTAGAGCGTTGGACTAGTAACCAAAAGGTTGCAAGATCGAATCCCCGAGCTGACAAAGTAAAAATCTGTCGTTCTGCCCCTGAACAAGACAAGACTTCTTATGGCTGGGGGCAGTTTTGAGTAGGCTGGATGAATAAGGTGCCCAGAGTAAACTGCCTGCTCCTCAGTCCCAGTTGCTAATATATGCATGGTATTAGTAGATTAGGATAGAAAACACTCTGAAGTTTCTAAAACTGTTTGGATGATGTCTGTGAGTATAACAGAACTCATATGGCAGGCAAAAACCTGAGAAAAAATCCAACCAGGAAGTGGGAAATCTGAGTTTGGTCGATTTTCAACTCAGCCCCTATTGAAGATACAGTGGGATATTGGTCATGTTGCACTTCCTAAGRCTTCCACTAGATGTCAACCGTCTTTAGAAACTTGTTTGAGGCTTCCACTGTAAAGGAGGGCTGAATGAGAGGGGAATGAGTCAGAGGTCTGCCAGCAGCCACGGGCTGGTCATGCGCATTCACATGAGAGGTAGCTCCCGTTCCATTTGCTTTTTCTGAAAACAAAGGAATTCTCCGGTTTGAACATTATTGAAGAGTTATGTTAAAAACATCATAAAGATTGATTCTATACATCATTTGACATGTTTCTACGGACTGTAACGGAACTTTTTGACATTTCGTCTGCAACTAGTGAACGCGCTTCGTGAGTTTTGATTTGTTTACCAAATGCGCTAACAAAAGTAGCTATTTGGACATAAATGATGGACATTATCGAACAAATCAAAGATTTATTGTGGAACTGGGATTCCTGGGAGTGCATTCTGATGAAGATCATCAAAGGTAAGTGAATATTTATAATGTTATTTCTGACTTCTGTTGACTGCACAATATGGCGGATATCTTTTTGTCTTGATTGGGCTCTGAGCGCCGACCTCAGATTATTGCATGGTTTGCTTTTTCAGTAAAGCTTTTTTGAAATCTGACACAGCGGTTGCATTAAGGAGAWGTGGATCTAAAATTCTATGTATAACACTTGTATCTTTGATCAACGTTTATTATGAGTATTTCTGTAAATTGATGTGGCTCTCTGCAAAATCACCGGATGTTTTTGGAACTACTGAACATAACGCGCCAATGTATACTGAGATTTTTTAATATAAATATGAACTTTACAGAACAAAACATACATGTATTGTGTAACATGAAGTCCTATAAGTGTCATCTGATGAAGATCAAAGGTTAGTGATTCATTGTATCTCTATTTCTGCTTTTTGTGACTCCTGTCTTTGACTGGAAAAATGTTTTTCTGTGATTTGGCGGTGACCTAACATAATCGTTTGTGGTGCTGTAAAGCCTTTTTGAAATCGGACACTGTGGTGGGATTAACAACAAAATTACCTTTAAAATGGTATAAGATACTTGTATGTTTGAGGAATTTTAATTATGAGATTTCTGTTGTTTGAATTTGGCGCCCTGCACTTTCACGGGCTGTTGTCATATCGATCCCGTTAAGCCATAAGAAGTTTTAACAAACTATTCCCCGGTAGGCCGTCATTGAAAATAAGAATTTGTTCTTAACTGACGTGCCTAGTTAAATAAGGGTCAAATACAGCCACTGTTGATTAGATCCTGAACTGGCTTTAGAACAGAGATGTACAGGGGTCGGGTCTTTCAATGTGATGTGCAGTTGGAGTGAAGGAATACAGTACCAGTCAAAAGTTTGGACACACCTACTCATTCAAGGGTTTTTCTTTATTTTTACCTATTTTCTATAATAATGAAGACATCAAAACTATGAAATAACACATGTGGAATCATGTAGTAACCAAAAAAGTGTTAAACAAATCAAAATATATTTTAGATTCTTCAAAGTAGCCTTCCTTTGCCTTGATGATAGCTTTGACAACTCTTGTCATTCTCTCAACCAGCTTCACCTGGAATGCTTTTCCAACAGTCTTGAAGGAGTTCCCACATATGCTGAGCACTTGTTGGCTGCTTTTCCTTCACTCTGCGGTCCAACTCATCCCAAACCATCTCAATTGGGTAGAGGTCGGGTGATTGTGGAGGCCAGGTCATCTGATGCAGCACTCCATCACTCTTCTTCTTGGTCAAATAGCCCTTATACAGCCCGGAGGTGTGTTTTTGGGTCATTGTCCTGTTGAAAAACAAATGCTGGTTAAGTGTGCCTTGAACTCTAAATATATCACAGACAGTGTCACCAGCAAAGCACCCCCACACCATCACACCTTCTCCATGCTTCACGGTGGGAACCACACATGCGGAGATCATCCCTTCACCTACTCTGCATCTCACAACGACACGGAGGTTGGAACCAAAAATCTCACATTTGCACTCATCAGACCAAAGGACAGATTTCCACCGGTCTAATGTCCATTGCTCATGTTTCTTGGCCCAAGCAAGTATCTTCTTCTCATTGGTGACCTTTAGTAGTGGTTTCTTTGCAGCAATTCAACCATGAAGACCTGAATCACGCAGTCTCTTCTGAACTGTTGATGTAGATATGTGTCTGTTACCTGAACTCTGTGAAGCATTTATTTGGGATGGTAACTCTAACGAATTTATCCCTTGCAGCAGAGGTAACTCTGGGTCTTCCTTTCCTGTGGCGGTCCTCATGAGAGCCAGCTTCGTCATAGCTCTTGAYGGTTTTTGAGACTCTGCTTGAAGAAACGGTGGCTACTTTGAAGAATCTCAAAGGTGTCGTTTTGATGTGTTCACTATTATACTACAATGTAGAAAATTGTAAAAATAAAGAAAAAGCCTTGAAGGAGTAGGTGTCCAAACGTTTGACTGGTACTGTATGTGTAATTTTTCTGTGTCTGTGTCAGATTTTTCACCACTGGCTTCACTGCTTCAAGGTACAGTCTGTATGTTTCCCAAACTAGCACACGGGCACTTCCATTATGTGTAGACCTTCAGGCACACGAAGTGAGCTACTATCAGGGCCAACATCATATTCCCTGTAGGTCTGTATGTGTGTTCGACACCTAAGAGTGGTAGCTTGCCCTGGAGGAGGAAATGTCTTCCGCCATTTTTCACTACGGCCCCCTCATTATCTGACTGATATGTGCATTAGCCCCACTTACAACATTGGTTGTGCACACAATGTCTGATTTCGTTCCCTGCTGATGTTGACCCTTGATTACCTTCTCTGTCACATTGAAGCCTTTGATAGGTTCCTCTGCTACATTAGGATTACTGGACACAATAACTGGTATTTGGAGAATGGGACTGGAAACACCTGAACTGTTTAGCTGAACTTTACAGCTATCCAACCAATGAATGGTATTGTCTGATTGGCTGCCATACTGGTGAGCTGTCCTGGTCCTAGTAGCTCATCTATCTCTCGGATGATGGTGTGATTCAGGTAGTGGCGTCACCATTCGTCATTGATGAGGCTTGCCTGTGCCCCTCTATCCCAGAGTGCTGAGACAGGTATATGTTGTTGAAATTACATTTCACCATACACCTTTTACCTACTAGGTTTAAAAGTCTGGTGTTTTGTTTTGTGGAGAGGTAGTTGACTTTACATTCCTCTTGGGTCTGGTGTTTTAGTGCTTTCTCTGCTGCTCTTTGTTCTAGATGACTGACTGCACTACACAGTGGCTGGTGTTCCTCCCAGTGGTTTTGAACAGTACATTTCATCAGCCTGTTCTTGTTGTCTTCTCCTTGTAGGCAGCAGTGACAGCGTCTGGACTTTATTGGGTGGGTTATAGCTGGTCATTCGACAGCAACCCTCTCCCGTTGCCCTACAAGTGGCTGGAGGCTAGACACCCACGGGATATATGACCGGTCTGGCCACACTTGAAGCATTGTCTACAGCTGTCTCCTTTTCCCTCTTCCTGGCCTGTTCTACAGCCTCTCCTCCGTGTCCCTCTCTCTGCCGCTGGCTGTCTCTGGTAGGCTTCTTTGGTGTCAACGGTGCTAATGGATGCCATCCACATCTTCCTCATCTCGGCCATCTCCCTTTTCAGCTCCCTCACAATGGTGTGGAGCTCGGTCAGTGGTGTGTAGTTGGCTGCTGATGGTCTCTCTGCTCTCCAGTCAATGGCACCTCTGGTGGGCTGTGCTGCTGCTGCTGGGTCTTGGGGGGGGGGGGGTCACCTGCTGAATGTGGGTGTGCTCGCCTTTCGAACCAGTTTATAGCTCTTTCACTCGGGTTGTCTTGACTGTTGCTTTTTTTAGCTTGTTCTGTTTCTCTGACTCCAAGCTCGCAGCCTCATTCCCCTGTTCTCTAATGAGCATCTCATCGTTGACTGTCAGGTCATCCAGGGAAGGCTTGATCTGAAACTGCCACACAACAACCCTGACCTCAGGAACTTCTTCCTAATCAGATCTGGGCTGTATTGTTCCTCTCAATAATTTTCCCTTGATGCAAATAGCAGCCTGTCTTTTAGTTTTATGGCCTTGAACAGAAAGTTGTGTTCTTACTCTCTGGGTTCTTGGGAGATGCTAAGCAACTTCTGACATAGATCACAGGTGTCTTCCTCATTGTAGCGCCCTTTTAAGATCGTTCTGAGTTTTGGAAGTGTGAGGTTACACTTGATCTCTAACATATCCCTCACCTTCAGCCCTGGGCTGATGGCTTTGATGACTGCTTCAATGATGTCTGGTTCTGTGTGACCCTTGCAGAGCCCCCCGTTTATCTGGTGCATGAGGTTGGTGTATGAGAGCCTGTCCCTCTGCCCTCCCTCCCCTATCTGCCCACTGATACGGGACTCCCTCCGAATAGTGACCTCTGGCAGTTTTCCTGCTGTGGGATTCTGCACAGACCTCTCCCCTCTAATGTCAGTGACACCGAGTTTGTCACTGGTACCACGTTCTTTTAGCACGGCGTACCAGAATTCTATGCTTCTGTTCTAGAATTTGATTGTTGCATTTTGTCACTATTCTCTACACCCCACATTATATCAATACCGCAATGTCTGATTCATATGAGGCTTTATAAAACTTTCTTCCTATAGTAGTAGTAGTGAGTACCTATAGTATTATTGATCATTGTATAATTATTATTATCATCTATATTCCATGTATTATCTGAAAGAGGCTTTGGTATTAGCCTGTCTGAGGGGCTGCACGTGTGAGATAGGGCGGGAAACCTGAGGCGCTAAATCCGATGTATTTGATACAATAGTGGCACACAAAAAGTGAGAGAGGGGTATGAGCATTTATTCCATATGCCTACCATTGCTAAGGCCGGCATCCTAAATACCTTTTCTTCATTTTTAAAAATTCATTTAATTTATTCTCCCCTGGAAAAACTAGGCTATAGCTGTGGCTACATTTCATCACCATGTCAACGTATTATCACCACTGGACATGTAGCCTACAGATGCCTGCCTCATCACCAAGCGAAGAAGATATTTCTCATCAAATGCGATGAGTATTATGGCTTGGATAGGTTTTAGCCTGGTCGAGGCGGAGGATAATGAGAACAGGGTGGTGGACAAAGTCATGTAAGCAACAAAGTGAGGTAGTTTGTGCAGGTGATCAGATTGAATGGTGCGTGCGTCTAATCAGCTATATTGTATGCAGAGAACGTGGCATGAGTGAAGCGAGGTTTTAGATATAATGGGTTGTCGTAAACTATGGAGCTAGACATGATTATCTAGGTTTATGCTTTGGCGCCATCGAATGTTACGTGGGTGGACCAGTTATCGCTCTCCTTCCAAAACGTGGTTACATTTATATAAACTTCAAGTATTACTAACTATACAGTATATTTAAACTTGATTTTTATTTAGTTTATAAACTTATCCTGTGTTTGCCCCCCCATTTATTGATAAATCACCCATCATAGTAATATTTCCTCCATCATATCCCTCCCACGATACCTTCCCCCATTTCTACTTCCCCATGCACCTGAAAACCCCCCACAAATGAAATGAACACCCCCCACAAACCCCACTAATGGTTTCAACCAAATCTGTCAACCCTGTTCATGCTATGGCTAGGCAGTAGGCTTGTATTTGGGTGATGATCTGTGAGTCGATAACATTTTATTTGCTTTGAGATTGGTCAAAAACTGTAAACAACTTGTCAAGTCATGTGCTCTGGTTCGTGTATACGCTATAACAAGCTCATGCAGATTTGTAATATGCTGAAAAGTGGCCAAACTAAGTTGATATTTCCGGGCAATGGGCTCAGCCATCTTTGACTTTGTTTATTTGTGTCTTATGCCACGTTCAAAACTTGGAAATCGGAAAAATACAAGGTAAAATCATGACATCAGTGATGTTCAGGTCGGAAAGTCAGAGCTCTAGAAAGAGTCCCCGAGTTGTAATTCCGAGTTGGACGACAGTTCAAATCTATTTTTCCCAGTCGGAGCTCATTATTTTCAGAGTTCCCAGTGGTTTTCAATACACTGAAGTCGGAGATTTCCGATTTCCCAGTTGTTTTGAATGCGGCATTATAGTGAATTCACATTCTGTGCTTATGGAGTTTAAGCAAACGTAAACAAACATGGCTGCCATCATAAAGACTGTTGCTGCTGTTAGCTTCGCTGACACACATTTATTTTCTAAACAACATTACTTTAGTATTTTGTGCTCACCAGAGATGTGGTACGTTGTAAACTAGTCTAGCTGTTAGGACGCTAACTTATGTTTAGTTTTTTGTCAGCGCAACCTGTTATTGAGACTGGTTTACTGAATGATTTTGGCTGTGGATGTGTCCCGTGTGATGCTTGGATGATRAAGTTCGCATTTATCTTTTACAATGGTAAAATTGAGGAATAAAGTTTAAGACCTTTATTTTCCATCAGTACAAAAAATATTTAGATGTTGTTCAGACAACAATGGTGTTTAGACGCGTTTGTTGCGTCATACGTTCGGTTGCTACAGTTCCAATCACGTATTTGAGATCATACGCCGCAGGGACCACTCAACAATGATCACAAATACGTGATTGTATGTGTCAAAGGGTTAACTATGAAAACAATACAACAATAACATAACTACACTCCTCTTAACTTTGTGTTTCTTATTATGTGCTTTACAACTCGCTCACCTTGGAAATCAATGAGTTTATATCTGGTTGCTCTTAGTACAGCCGCTGCTGGCTTGTCACTCATTCGACTGACAACATAGCGTGAGAGCTTGTGAACTGAAGCAACCACTAGAGCGAACGGCCCCCTCTGTTGTCCGAAACCCACCACAACCACACTAAATATAAGTAAATTATTAGCTAGAAATGACAAAGTTTACCATATATCTCACATATGAGACAAATTAAACAAAACTTACAGCATTCAATTAAATTCCGCTCACGAAATGTTGTGACATTTTTGGTTCCTTCCACAAATGTCTGTTTCCACAGGATACAGTATTACAGATAACTGACAACGTACAGGAAGCAGTGAACTACAGATTCACACTGTAGTCACACCTGTAAAAACCACGGAACTCTCACATTGTAGTAGTCTACTACGGCTTCAAATGTCTGAAAAATCATGAAGTACCGCCACAACGTGTATCTTACTGCTTAAGTTGCAGCAGCAGTGAATTCCTTCCTCCGCTACTCTTTCGTCCGCATGAGGCTACAATAGGTTGAGTTTCCAGGGGCAGCTGTGAAGTGCCATGGAATCGGAAGCGAGCTGTAGGCTATTGTTTGTTTTTTATAAGTCTGTTATTATAGAATGTGAAACAATGTACATGTTTACTATTGCGTGATTGTGCTCATGAGTCTGTTATTAAATGTGTATGTTTACTGCTTTTCATTAAATCAAGTATGGCTAGAAATATTGTATTTGTTCATATAGGCAGAATATTGTATACAGTGTATTCGGAATCTATTCAGACCCCTTGACTTTTTCCACATTTTGTTATGTTACAGCTTTAATCTAAAATAGATTAAATAATTGTTTCCCTTCATCAATCAACACACAATACCCCATAATGGCAAAGCAAAAACAGGTTTTTACAAATGTTTGCTAATTCATAATTTAAAAAAAGTACWTTTACATAAGTATTCAGACTCTTACTCAGTACTTTGTTGAAGCAACTTTGGCAGCGATTACAGCTTACAGATTACATCAAGTCTTCTTGGGTATGGCGCTACAAGCTTGGCACACCTGTATTTGAGGGATTTCTACCATTCTTCTCTGCAGATCCTCTCAAGCTCTGTCAGGTTGGATGGGGAGTGTTACTGCACAGCTATTTTCAGGTCTCTCCAGAGATGTTAGATCGGGTTCAAGTCCGGGCCACTTATGAACATTCAGAGACTTGTCCCGAAGCCACTCCTGGGTTGTCTTGGCTGTGTGCTTATGGTCATTGTCCTATTGGAAGGTGAACCTTCTCCCCAGTCTGACCTGAGCGCTCTGGAGCAGGTTTTCATCAAGGATCTCTCTGTACTTTGCTCCGTTCAATCCTGACTAGTCTCCCAGTCCTTGCCACTGAAAAACATCCCCACAGCATGATGCTGCCACCACCATGCTTCACTGTAGGGATGCTGCCAGGTTTCCTCCAGACGTTACACTTGGCATTCAGGTCAAAGAGTTCAATTTTGGTTTCATAAGACCAGAGAATCTGGTTTCTCATGGTGCCTTTTGACAAACTCTAAGCGGGCTGTCATGTGCCTTTTACTGAGGAGTGGCTTCCGTCTGGCCACTCTACCATAAAGGCCTGATTGGTGGATTGTTTCAGAGATGATTGTCCTTCTGGAAGGTTCTCCCATCTCCACAGAGGAACTCTAGAGCTCTGTCAGAGTGACCATCGGGTTCTTGGTCAGAAATTCTTGCAGAATTGTTTACCTTTCCTCAGATCTGTGCCTCGTCTCAGAGCGCTATGGACAATTCCTTCGACTTCATGGCTTGGTTTTTGGTCTGACATGCACTGTCAACTGTGGGACCTTATATAGACAGGTGTGTGCCTTTCCAAATCATGTCCAATCAATTTAAATTTACCACAGCTGGACTCCAATCAAGTTGTAGAAACAACTCAAGGATGATTAATGGAAACAGGATGCACCTGAGCTCAATTTCGAATCTCATAGCAAAGTGTTTGAATTCTCTGTTTATTATTTTTAATACATTTGCAAAAAATTCAAAAAAAAACTGTTTTTGCTATTTCATTATGGGGTGTTGTGTGCAGATTGATGAGAGAAAAAATAATACTTTAATCAATTTTAGAATAAGGCTGTAACGTAACAAAATATGGGAAAAGTCAAGGGGTCTGAATACTTTCCGAAAGCACTTTAAGACACGGAGTACTTCAAAGTGTGCCTTAACTGGCAGGGAAGGATGACTGGCTGGGATTAAGTAGAGGGGAGCTACCATCAACCACACTGTACAACAGGACAGATTCAGATTTGGGGTGTTTGTCATGGAGGTGAGCTGATGACATTACTGAATCACTACATTACATGTTTTACCTAATGTCTTACATACAATCAATGGCCAATTTATTAGGTACACCCATTTAGTACCGGGTCAGACCCCCCTTTGCCTCCAGAACAGCTTGAAGTCTTTGGGGCATGGATTTGACAAGGTGAGGCGTTCAAATGTTGCTCAATTGGTATCAAGAGAACTAACGTGTGCCAGGAAAGCATTCCATACACCATTACACCACCTCCACCAGCCTGTACCGTTGACACCAKGCACGAATGGGCCACGGACTCATATGCTGCTTACGCCAAATCCTGACTCTGCCGTCAGCATGACGCAACAGGAACCGGGATTCGTCGGACCAAGTGATTTATTTCCACTCCTCAATTGTCCAGTGTTGGTGATCGCGTTCCCACTGGAGCGGCTTYTTCTTGTTATTAGCTGATAAGAGTGGAACCTGGCCTTTTCTGAGATACTGGAACCGGCGCGACTGGCACCGACGATCGCTCAAAGTCGCTTCGGTCACTTGTTTTGCCCATTCTAAAGTTCAATCGAAGAGTAACTGAACGCATCAATGCCTGTCTGCCTACTTTATATAGCAAACCACGTGACTCACTGTCTGTTGGAGCGAATCATGTTCGTGATCGGGGTGGTGTACCTAATAAACTGTCTACTGAGTGTATACTGTATGTGTGAATGACCTTTATGTCATAATGGACATTCATGAATTGCAATTAAATTGACACATTTTTTGGAGTTGAAGGAATTAGCACTTTTGATGAAGTTGCACGAATTACATCTAAGTCCTGTTATCCAGTCAATTAAAATAATAATTCACTTTTTTTTATGTGGCAACATTAAATAAACAAATTGGTAATTCAGTTTTTTCTTTCAGTCTTCCAAGCGAACACAAACTGCTCAATATGTGCACATCATTATACACACAGAGATGCCCAATGTATGACAAACTGGGTTTGGTCTGTTATGTCATATACAAATAGCTTATGAAAATGGGTAACTCAAGTTTTGCACCCATTTATGCTTGGATGTTGGCCTCTTCATCAAAATTGAAAACTGAGGGGTTAGACCTTTTCATCACAGTGTAGGCAGGCACAACTCCGGACAGTTGTTGGCATACTCCCATGTCTACAGTGACTCCATACTGAATGATGAATCCCCAATGATACATCCCACCTGATGTGTTACCAAACAAAATTATCCCACTCTAACATCTTATTCAATGGTTTAATGTCAAATATGATGGCCGTTAGTAACCTCATCAGAAACATTTCTGTTTAAATAATGCTTCTGTCAGTGTTATGTGTTTGTTATTCATTCTGCAGATTGAATGCATTTTCATATGAGTTGATTCTTTCTTTCAAATCAACATTTTAGTTTTTATGCAAATCAATGGTTGTAAAAGTCAGCCATATGTTTTTAGAATAATGTGCACTCGTTTTGAGGTTTGTTTGACAATCAATGCAAAATGATGTGAACAACAAATTTAAATGCATTTGTATATGAGTGGATTGTTTCTATCAAATTAACACTTTACTTTTTTGAAAAGAATGAACTCGCAAAGCATACAGCAATGGTTCGTACTGAACTGGATACAGTTAAGAAAACCGTCTCTGACATGGAACAAGGCTTGTCATCATGCTCGGACGACACGAATACACCACAAACCATGGTTAACAAGCTCGAAACTGATGTGGCTAGCCTTAAGGAACAATGCATACATTTACAAGGTCATATGCGGTCAATCATATCATTCCAATTTTCATTCTAGCGGAGCAGTAAAGAAATACCGTTCACAATGTCAAGTGTAGAGGCAGACTCAGCAGACCATTTCATTATAGTAGTAGGAAGACTGTATAATACCAGGGGTGGATAAATAACCCAATTGTCATACTTCAGTAAAAGTAAAGACACCTTAATAGAAAATGACTCAAGTAAAAGTGAGTCACCCAGTAAAATACTACTTGAGTAAAAGTCTAAAAGTATTTGCTTTTAAATATACTTAAGAATCAAAAGTACATGCAATTGCAAACATATACTTACAGTTGAAGTCGGAAGTTTACATACACTTAGATTGAAGTCATTAAAACTCGTTTTTCAACCACTTCACACATTTCTTGTCAACAAACTATAGTTTTGGCAAGTCGGTTAGGACATTTACTTCGTGCATGTCACAAGTCATTTTTCCAACAATTGTTTACAGACAGATTATTTCACTGATTCACCGTATCACAATTCCAGTGGGTCATACGATTACATACACTAAGTTGACTGTGCCTTTAAACAGCTTGGAAAATTTCAGAAAATTATGTCATGCTTTAGGAGCTTCTGATAGGCTAATTGACATAATTTGAGTCAATTGGAGGTGTACCTGCAGATGTATTTCAAGGCCTACCTTCAAACTCAGTGCCTCTTTGCTTGACATCCTGGAAAATCAAAAGAAATCAGCCAAGACTTCAGAAAAAAAATTGTAGACCTCCACAAGTCTGGTTCATCCTTGGGAGCAATTTCCAAACGCCTGAAGGTACCACGTTCATCTGTACAAACAATAGTACGCAAGTATAAACACCACAGCCGTCAAACCGCTCAGGAAGGATATGCGTTCTGTCTCCTAGAGATGAACGTACTTTGGTGTGAAAAGTGCAAATCAATCCCAGAACAACAGCAAAGGACCTTGTGAAGATGCTGAAGGAAACAGGTAAAAAAGTACCTATATCCACAGTAAAACGAGTCCTATATCGAGAGTCAATTTAAAGGAGAGCCAACAGAGAGAGGGCGTGTGAGAGAGAGATGGATTAAAGAGAGGGATGAGAGAGAAGAGTGTGTGTGAAAGAGAAGAGGGTATGATGCATGTGCATGTGTGTTCAGGCCTCACCAGTAGACTGTACGATAACATCCGTTACACTGGTTCCGAAACCAGTATTCTTGTCTGAGCTGGACGTCGCGTGAAAGGACCCGCGTATCTGGCTTCAAGAAGTACTGTGGTTGCTGATGCACACTCAAGGCCTAGTGTGTGCATGTTAGCTGTGATGACTTTCCTGCACAAACTGCATTCTCAGGTAGTCATAGACAGGCTCCTGGTAGCATAAAATAGTTGGCATATACATTGTGTTGTTTAATATTTGTATCTGCCGATATTCTATATACGTATTTAGTGATTTATTTGAGCTTTTGTGCTAGTATCTCAACTGGCGCTATTTTAAGTTCACAACCATGCAACTCCACACTTTACCACAGGGTGGCGGCAGAGTGTCCTTTATGTGAGTGGAAGCTGAGCTTGAGTGCTCCTTTTGAGAGAAAACAACATGGGGACAGGAGCACCTCAGGAGGGAGAGGAGAGTGAAGACGAAGATGATGGAGGCAAACAGAGGAGAGCCATGTGCCCTACAACCAGAAGCAGCTAGTTTTTGAGATGGCGCCATCGGCTAAGACACTTAAGGGAGGACGGTCACATGTGTTACTGAGGCAGAGGTCCCGCGTTCGCGTCAGGTATGGGTCGAATCGGGGGGGAGCGGTACTCGCTAATCAAGCAGGATGATATCCTTTATAGTGGAGACTTTTCTCAGGACTCTTTTGTTGAAGACGTCAAAAATGTATGTTGGTCTGATATGTATAAGGAGGAGAATCCTGATGCAGCACTTATACTTGCCAATTGTTGACAAGCATGCACCAGCTGTGAGAACTGTTAGAGCCCCCTGGATCGATTATGAATTGAAAAATGTATGGTTCAAAGAAATTATGCAAAAAAAGTAGCATATAAGTCAGGCTACTCAACTTAACAAAGAAAAGTAGAAATTATATTACCAAAACAAGATTTCATTCAAAGCTGTTCCTTGTAAAAAAAAAAAAATAGCAATGTATTAGCTCCACATGAAGATATTGACTAATGAAACTCCATGTTTCTGTAAATGAAATGTCAACAAAATAAATATATAATCCATTACTGATATCTTCAATATCCCGACCTCAGTGGCTACAGACAGTGCTACAATCATTTCTCCCACGCGTTAGTTAGTGTCATGACGCTGGCCTGGGAGTAGGTTTATGACCGTCATAAATACCTCTCCCCCCTTTTTTCCTCTCTCTACCCTACTGATGTGACTATTGAAAATCCCTTGGTTAACATAGAGATTCTGGGAACATCAGAAGGTGGGGGGAAATGAACCATATTTTGGTAATCCAACCAGTTGAACATATGTGTTGGTACTTAATGAATATGATGTCAGTTCGGTTGTCATCTGAGACATTCTCCTCAATGATAGGATGACATAACTTGTACAGTGGAAAGTCTACACATTATAGTTATCAGATTCACATGGAATTGTTGTGCAATTTAAATGTTTGAATATGAAATTATTTGTGAGGGGATGAAATGTGATTTTAGCTTCTAAAATGTGAGAATTGGGTTTTCAGCAGTGAATTAGGCCCGACTCAGTGGCCCGCCCACGTGAAGAGACATTGGTTATAAACTATGAAACACGCCCTCCTCTCCCTTCCTATATAAAGCCTTAATGACAATATAACTTCCTGTTCCGGGTACATTAGGATGACGATCCGATGTCAGAAGGGTTCACATAATAACTACAGAACGAAGCCAACTTCAGCGTGAGCTTTGGTTGCGAATGGTATGAACTTTGAACTCTTATTCACTACAGAAGTGATACCTCATAGCCGTTGAGTTAGCAACAGCAGCTGCAAACGTGGGCTAGGAAAGAACAGACAGAGTATCCCGTCTACCACAAAACGACGTTACTACAACGTATTCAATTTACCACCAGAGACATTCTTCCGAGGACAGGAAGATCTCTGTTGGCCAACACGACCAGCATCTACGACCAACCTACCGAAGCGCAGCTCAGAGTAAATATTTATTGCATTTTCCTTTTCCAAATGGGCGGTAATTTAGAATGCATAAGATTCTTTATTTACGATAGAGTAGCTGCCTACGGCCCGATAGAGACATCGCTTCTCCCTTTGTTCTTCAGTCTTCCTGCTCTTTCACTCAAACTCAACCCACTTTTCTTTGTGTAACCAGCTGTCATATCTGTTTCGTCCGCTAGGGACGTTTTCCTTTATGACATAATTTGTAATCAAGGTATGATTCATTCTGTGTATATGTAATTCTGTGTGATTAGTTAGGTATTTAGTAAATATATAATTCAACCCAATTTTGTATTGCTGATTCAACTTGTTAGCCAGGGTTCGTGAAGATAACCAAGAATTTACAACTTTCAGATGAGACTGAAATAAGGTGACGATTAATATTGACTGCTATTGATGTAAAATATTACTAGGTCTTTAAGAGTTTATTCGGAAGATAACTGCTCTATAAATATTATTTTGTGGTGCCGCGACTTTCTAGTTAATTACATTTACATGATTAGCTCAATCAGTTAATATTAATTACAGAGAAATGATTTTATAGAATAGCATGTCATATCACTTAATCTGGCAGAGTTAACAACACGACATTAGTGAGAGGCTGTAAGCACAAACTATGTCTTATTTCCGTTTGTATAACGTCACATATCAAAACATCAATAAGTGACTGTAATCAACAAAAGGATTTAACCAACTAAGCCATAGCGCCACATTTATTGAGGGAAACAATCGGTTTGTGTATCGTGCTCTACCGGTTTACGGATTCGTTATGATGACGTTGGTCATTTATTTGTAGGCTAGTTTGGAATCAAATACTGTATAGACACAGTACCAGTCAAAAGTTTGGACACATCTACTCATTCAAGGGTTTTTCTTTATTCAAAAAATGTCTACATTGTAGAATAACAGTTGCCAAAAATTGCCAAAGACTCCAGCGACCCTAGTCATAGACTGTTTTCTCTGGTACTGCAAGGAAAGCGTTACTGGAGCACCACGTCTAGGTCCAAAAGGCTTCTTAACAGCTTCTACCCCAAAGTCAAAAGACTCCTGAACAGCTAATCAAATGTCTACCCGGAAAATTTGCATTGTCCCCCCCCACCCCCATTTTTATGCTGCTGCTACTCTCTGTTTATTATCCATACATAGTCACTTTACCTCTACTTACATGTATATATTACTAACCTGTGTCCCCGCACATTTACTCTGCAACGGTACCCCCTGTATATAGCCTAGCTACTGGTATTTTATTGTTGCATTGTACTGTAAGGTCTACTACACCTCAATTTAAATTGATTTGATTTGAATTGAATCATGTAGTAACCAGAAACGTGTTAAACAAATGAAAATATATTTTATATTTGAGATTCTTCAAATAGTCACCCTTTGCCTTTGTCACGTTCTGACCCTAGTTATTGTGTTAATCCTTTGTTTTGTTGGTCAGGACGTGAGCTGGGTGGGCATTCTATGTGTTGTGTTTCTATGTTGGGTTTAATGTGCCTGATATGGTTCTCAATTAGAGGCAGGTGTTTGACGTTCCTCTGATTGAGAACCATATTTAAGGTAGGCTGTTCTCACTGTTTGTTTGTGGGTGATTGTCGCTGTGTCTGTGTTTATTGCACCACACGGTACTGTCTCGTTCGTTCGTTCGTTCCTGTTCATGCGTGCTTCGTTATATGTAGTTTGCATGTTCAGGTCAGTCTACGTTGTTTGTTTGTTATTTTGTAAACATTCAAGTATAGTTCGTGTCAGTGTTCGTCGTGTCTAATAAATTCATTATGTCTACATACCTCGCTGCACATTGGTCATCTGATCCCTCTCTCCTCTCCTCGTCTGAGGAGGAGGACGACGTAGAATGCCGTTACAGCCTTGATGACAGCTTTGCACACTCTTGGCATTCTCTCAACCAACTTCATCTGGAATGATTTTCCAACAGTTTTGAAGGAGTTCCCACATATGCTGAGCAGTTGTTGGCTGCTTTTCCTTCACTCTGCTGTCTGACTCATCCCAAACCATCTCAATGTGGTTGAGGTTGGGTGATTGTGGAGGCCAGGTCATGTGATGCAGCACTCCATCACTCTCCTTCTTGGTAAAATAGCCCTTACACAGCCTGGAGGTGTGTTGGGTCATTGTCCTGTAGAAAAACAAATGATATTCCCACTAAGCCCAAACCAGATGGGATGGCGTATCGCTGCAGAATGCTGCAGGAGCAATGCTGGTTAAGTGTGCCTTGAATTCAATATAAATCACAGACAGCGTCACCAGCAAAGCACCTTCACACCATCACACCTCCTCCTCCTCCATGCTTTACAGAGGGAAATACACATATGGAGATCATCCGTTCACCTACATCGTGTCTCGCAAAGACAAGAATCTCAAATTTGGACTCCAGACCAAACGACAAATTTCCACCGGTCTAATGTCCATTGCTTGGGTTTCTTGGCCCAAGCAAGTCTCTACTTCTTATTGGTGTCCTTTTAGTGGTGGTTTCATTGCAGCAATTCGACAATGAAGGCCTGATTCACGCAGTCTCCTCTGAACAGTTGATGTTGAGATGTGTCTGTTACTTGAACTCTGTGAAGCATTTATTTGGGCTGCAATTTCTGAGGCTGTTAACTCTAATCCTCTGCAGCAGAGGTAACTCTGGGTCTTTCTTTCCTGTGGCGGTCCTCATGAGAGCCAGTTTCATCATAGCGCTTGATTGTCTTTGCGACTGCACTTGAAGAATCTTTCAAAGTTCTTGAAATGTTCCGTATTGACTTAACGTAATGATGGACTTGTTGTTTCTCTTTGCTTCTTTGAGCTGTTCTTGCCATAATTTGGACTTAGCCTTATTTGGTAAAATACATTATTCTGTATACATAACTTGTCACAACACAACAGATTGGCTCAAACGCATTCAGAAGGAAAGAAATTAGACAAATTAACATTTAACAGGGCACACCTGTTAATTGAAATGCATTCCAGGTGACTACCTCATGAAACTGGTTGAGTAAATGTCAAGAGTGTGAAAAGCTGTCATCAAGGCAAAGGGTGGCTACTTTGAAGAATCAAAAATATATTTAGATTAGTTTATCACCTGTTTGGTTACTGCATGATTCCATATGTGTTATTTCATAGTTTTGATGTCTTCACTATTATTCCACAATGTAGAAAATAGGAAAAATAATGAATAACCCTGGAATGAGTAGGTGTTCTAAAACTTTTGACCTGTAGTGTATGTACACACACTACATGTTAATGTTTTTAAATATCTGTAAGTTGTAAAGTCCTTTGTCTGTAATGTATTTTTTGTTATGTGTCGACCCCAGTAAGAGTAGCTGTCGCCATTGGCGTCTGCTAATGTGGATCCTAATGAATCAAATCAAGATATTCAAACTGTTAAGTGGGTAGTGTATCTTATTACAGATTTCAAGCCAGACCTCCTCAAATTCCTTACCTAAATCGTTTTCTCACATCCTTTGAAGAGGGATAAAAGTGGATTCACATTGTCTTAATGTCAGGTACATCTTAGCAAATCATTCCTTTGATAGGTATAGATGTGTTTATTAATTCTTCAACTTCTGATAACTGAGATCTCAGCATTTCGGATTGAAGATATCTAAAGAAATCTGTACCAGGGATGTTGTATTCAGTACTGTCACACCCTGACCTTAGAGATCCTTTTTATGTCTCTATTTTGGTTTGGTCAGGGTGTGAGTTGGGGTGGGCATTCTATTTATTGTGTTTCTATGATTTTCTATTTCTATGTTTTCTTTTTCTTTGTGTTTGGCCGGGTGTGGTTCTCAGAGGCAGCTGTCTATCGTTGTCTCTGATTGAGAACCATACTTAGGTAGCTATTTTTTCCACCTGTGTTTGTGGGAAGTTTACTTTGTTTAGGGCACTTAGCCTTTGAGCTTCACGGTTTGTTTATTGTTTTGTTCGGCGTCTTGTTTAATAAAGGAACATGTACGCTCACCACGCTGCACCTTGGTCCTCTTCTTTAAACAGCCGTGACAAGTACGGATTTTGATAAATTACTTCATTGTATTCGATCCACTATGGAACAGGTCAGCAAACCTCCTAAGACCCAGCAAGCACCATCTATAGAGGTCGTCATTGGGCAGGTCAGGATTACAAGAGATAGGCACAAGTAAAGAATACATGTTTGAAATACCTAAGTGCTTTTTACATTTTGCCCATGTCATTAATGTGTTGTACATACTAAAAGGTCTTATTGTAATCACATATGTTGACACAGATTCAAAAACATGAGATTCTTTAGAGGAAAAGGGTAGCTAAATTGAGCTTCAATCTGAACCCATAGTGAGTCCTGTCTATCCAAGGCAGCAAATTACGACTTTGTGCTGATCAATAATGAAGTTGGGCAGACCCAGACCCCCCATATATTCTTGTTTGACAAGTAGAAAACTGAATTCTCTTTTTTTCTACACCATATAAACCTTGCTACATTTTYTTAAAGGCTGGTGTCTACTTAAGTGACAATTCCTGAAAAGCCGGTGTTATATATATTGGCACGGGTGGTTGTTAGGCCCGAGACAAAGTCAATATATTCAACAAACACCGGCTTCATTACAAACTATCATGACACTAGGCGAGACCCAGGTGCAGACACAGGAGGCAGAAGGTTGGAGTCTTACAATGTTTATTAATCCAAAAGGAGTAGGCAAGAGAATGGTCGTGGACAGGCAAAAGATCAAAACCAGACCAGAGTCCAGGAGGTACAGAGTGGCAGACAGGCTCGTGGTCAAGGCAGGCAGAATGGTCAGGCAGGCGGGTACAGAGTCCAGAAACAGGCAAGGGTCAAAACTGCGAGGACTAGAAAAAGGAGAATAGCAAAAAGCAGGACAAACTGGCACAGAGAGACAGGAAACACAGGGATAAATACTCTGGGGAAAATCAGCAACACCTGGAGGGGGTGGAGACAATCACAAGGACAGGTGAAACAGATCAGGGCGTGAAAACAAACATTATTTTGATTCATTTATTCGTACTATTTCATCCTTCCATAAGATATAGTCCTGACACAAATCTAGGGATGCTAGAGACGCGACCAAGTCGTTCGTTATTTTGTTCTGTACCTATGGACTCGACCCAGTCATTCGTTCTTTTTGTTCTGTATCTATATCAAATCAAATGTATTTATATAGCCCTTCTTACATCAGCTGATATCTCAAAGTGCTGTACAGACAGGGCGGGCGACACGATCCAGTCGTTTGTTCTAAATGTTCCATTGCCATACTGACTGGCAACGTTCTCATCCCTTGCTTGCTAGCTAGCCAACTACGGCTAATTTACAGTCACTTCAAAAGTGCTGCCAGAATAATAGCAAATTAGCTTCATTTGCATTTGTTTAAGCTGTTTTCCAGTTAAGATTTATTTGAATACATCCATAGCAATGAGCTTATGATGTGTGACTTTGCCTGGCAGGAAAAAAATTGCTCTCTTGTCTCTCAATCAAGAAAACATACTCCTGACTCGTTTATTCCACCTTTTCGCTTTAGAGTGACACCAAATTACTTGATCCGCTCACACAATTTATTCAAACCATTCTTGGTTTATTGATAAATTCTCAACTTAAAATGTAAGATGCTTCCGTGTTTAAATCCCCTGATTTTTCATTCTTCAGCTTTTTAACTGTTATTGGATCATGCACAGACATGAAATACAACTACTCCCTATTTTCTTATTTCACTGTGCTGTGTAGGTAGGTTATTGAGAAATTAATGAATATGTCCCCAACAATTGCCCCTTGAACCCTGCGATGTGTGTCGTTGATGAACGAATTTATTCATTAACCAATTTAATTATACAAAGCAAACACTCTGTCCGTTTCTAAGAATATGTAAGATCCTTATTTGCATAAAATAGACATAGACCCGTGTCCAAATTAACAATAGTGTTTATTCTCGAGAGATCTCTGACGTGCATATACAAAACTGCTATTTTTATCCCTTCTATTACTAACGCATATACATACACATTAATCTGGATCATCTCCTGAAGCCTTTTACCACAGTTTATTACCACTTAGCTGACAGTTCCAGCCCCCCCCCCCTCAAACCCAGAGGGCTTGAACTATTCTCCCTTATCTCCACAGAGTTATAGCTTAGTGGTTCAACCATAGGTTAATGATCCCTTAGCTTTCTTTAGAGACACACAGACATTCCTTTCTAACCCCTTACATGCTACCTAACAAATAATCCTAATGGTTAAGTTTCTGGGTAGAATTATTTAATCATTTATCTTAACCCTTGATAAAATATTCTAACAGTCGTCAACAAATGTGTTAGTGTTGTAAATTCAGTGTTGTAAATAGACATTTACTCTGAATATGTCTTAGTTTTTTTGTAAACTGAATGTCTACTAATCAGTATACTACTATACTCTCTGTACTCTTTATACTCTGAGGAAACTCATTGGGTGTTTTTTTTGTGACCTGTGTGACCTTATATCACACTGTTTTTGAAAAAGGACATTTTTATCTTTAATAAATTAGTACTTATAATACTGAACAAGAATATAAACACAATATGTAAAGTGTTGGTCCCATGTTTCATGAGCTGAAATAAAAGATCCCAGACATTTTCCATGAGCTCAAAAAGCTTATTTAGCTAAATTGTTGTGCAAACATTTGTTTACATCCCTGTTAGTGAGCATTTCTACTTTGCCAAGATAATACACCCAACCGACAGGTGTGGCAAATCAAAAAGCTGATTGAACAGCATGATCATTACACAAGTCCACTCTAAAATGTGCAGTTTTGTAACACAACACAATGCCAGAGATGTCTCAAGTTTTGAGGAAGCATGCAATTGGCATGCTGACTGCAGGAATGTCCACCAGAGCTGTTGTCAGATAATTTAATGTTAACTTCTCTATCATAGTTCTCTATCATAAGCCCAACATCGTTTTAGAGAATTTGGCAGTACGTCCAACCAACTTCACAAACTCAGACCACTTGTAACCATGCCAGCCCAGGGCACTCCACATTCTTCACCTGCGGGATTGTCAGAGACCTGCCACCCCAGACAGCTGATGAAACTGTGGGTTTGCATAACCAAATAATTTCTGCACTAACTCACCAGGTCTTGACCTTGACCCGACTGCAGTTTGGCGTCGTAACCAACTTCAGTGGGCAAATGCTCACCTTCACTGGCACTCTGGAAAAGTGTGCTCTTCACAGATTAATCCCGGTTTAAACTGTACTGGGCAGTATGGTGTCGTGTGTGCGAGCGGTTTGTCGATGTCAACGTTGTGAACAGAGTGCTCCATGGTGGCGGTGGGGTTATGCTATGGGCAGGCATAAGCTATGGACAACGAACACAATTGCATTTTATCGATGACAATTTGAATGCACAGAGATACCGTGACGAGATCCCGAGGCCCATTGTAGTACCATTCATCCACCATCATCACCTCATGTTTCAGCATAATAATGCACAGTCCTATGTCGCAAGGTCTGTACACAAGCGTGTTCTAATTCCCGCCAATAACCAGCAACTTTGCACAGCCATTGAAGAGGAGTGGGACAACATTCCACAGGCCACAATTAACAGCCTGATCAACTCTATGCAAAGGAGATGTGTTGCGCTGCATTAGGCAAAAATGGTGGTCACAACAGATACTTACTGGATTTCTGATCCACTCCCCTACCTTTTGTTTTAAGGTATCTGTGACCAACAGATGCATATCTATATTCTCAGTCATGTGAAATCCATAGATTAGGGCCTAATTTATTAATTTAAATTGACTGATTTCGTTTTATGAACTGTAACTCAGTAAAATCTTTGAAATTGTTGCATGTTGTGTTTATATTTTTGTTCAGTGTATATGGAGATACACAGAAAAAAAACAAGGGCCTATGATTACCAGCTAACTAGCCTACATCACTATAAATACATCATCACTACAGAAAGACCATGACAATAGAGTTCAACACACTTTGAGTGCCTTGCTATCCATTCATATGTAGTTAGCTAGCATATTCCCGTTTTGAGGCCCATGGATAGTAGAATTTGGGGTACCGTATAAATAAATTCCCCTGCCAGTCTAGCATGGGAGTGTGAACGTGTCGACAATAACCACCACACCCATACAACTCCCCCTATAACTTTTGTGACAGAAAATATCCTACAGACTACTGGCGAGGATGGCGAGGGGAAAGAGTTCACTAATGGGGTCCTCTTCATTTTCTTGGGGCTCCTCATCCTCCATTGCCTGGGTAACCTTCAAAACCGCCCAGGGCCAAGATCGCTACAGCAACCAAGCGGGTGAGATGGAGATGGGTGATCGCTCTACGTGGGATTCATCACCACAGTGCTCCTCTTCTTTGGGGCGGGGTTTCTCTGCAGCTCCTGCCCTCTAACTGGTCAACGGGAGGACTTGCCTGGCGATATGGAGACCAGCATTGTGCCTTACGTGGACAAGACTTTACAACTGATGCACGAGTTTTGGACTATGTGGGCAAGCCTGACGACATGTGAGAACAAGGCTTCTGGCATGAGGACAAGCATTGTGATATGAAGACAGGGCTTATGAGGAAAGCCTACGCAAATCTCCCAATAGTAAATGTTCATAATATGAACATATATGGGTAAGGTATCTGATATGTGAGTGGAATAGGGTGTGGGGTGTGGAGGTGGGTTGAGTGGTGAGTGAAATAGGATGTTTTTTTGGGGGGGGTAAATACAGGGAATTTGCCCTCAGTTTGACTTTAATCGGAGCATCTGAGATATGAGAGGACGATAATTGGACTTTTAGAAGTTCCTTATTATGGATCATATTTATGGCTCCTCAACAACAATCAGGCTGTGTCCCAATTGGCACACTATTCCCTATATAGTGTATTACTTTTGACCAGAGTCAAAAGTAGTACATTAAATAGGGAATAGGATGCCATTTGGGACGCAGTCACAGTCCTATTGAATACACAGTAAGCAACTGCCGTTCTAACTCTGGTATAATAATAATTATTACAGTGCTTCTCTATCCATGCTGTTGCATATGTGACCGACCGGCTCAAATCGGTCTTATGTAGCAAAATTAGAAATTATGTTTTTTACATTGGATAAAAGTAGAGACTCAGAGCTACAAAATGGTATATCATACACTACAGTTGAGGAACAATGGGAAAGTAATTTTGCTTTGAAAGATGATAAACTTGTAAACTCACTTTTGAGAAAATGGCCTTTGAATGTTTTGGTACTACTACTGGAGAGCCATTCAGCATCGTTCACACCCTCTTATGTTTTGGCCCCACCCATCTCTTTAAGGGTTGTTCCCGAGCGTTCTGTACTAACAACAGCTGTCAAGGACCCCAGTAAAGACCTTAATTATACACAGATTCAAAGTAAGTAAGCTAACTTGCTAACTACTTCCAGACACAAATGAGAGAACAGCTCACTGAACATTACTCTCCCTAGCAGAGCTGGTTAGGCTGTTATGTTATCCAGAGCTTTGGTGACTGCAACTGTAATGTCAGATTGTCCATTTGTAAATTCAGAGCATTTCGCTCTCGGAGCGTTCAGAGCACACACTGGAAGCTCTGGCCGATGAGTAGG
This sequence comes from Salvelinus sp. IW2-2015, assembly GCF_002910315.2. Taxonomy (NCBI): domain Eukaryota; kingdom Metazoa; phylum Chordata; class Actinopteri; order Salmoniformes; family Salmonidae; genus Salvelinus; species Salvelinus sp. IW2-2015. Next base: position 45,613,990 of record NC_036842.1, read on the forward strand.
GTTGATTCTAACATACTGACCTCACAACGGCAGTCAAGCACCCAAGCTAACTGGCTAACATTGGCTAGCTTGCTAGCTACTTCCTGACACATAATGAGAGAACACCGCACTCTGACCATTTTACTCACTCTAGCAAAGCTGGTTAGGTTGTTTTCATGTTATCCAGAGCGTTGGTGACTGTAACTGTGCTGCTGGCAACAATTTAACCCTTTCATGCGTGAGTTCCAAATATCTCTAACGGTCGCCCCAGCGTGAGTTTTTTTATGCACGTGATGTTAGAATGTTCTCTCAATTACAGAATGTGATTGATACGTAACAGTACATTTTAGCCGCGCTGCCCTCAAACCAAAGCACGCAGCCTGTTTATATTTATAGGCTGTTTCAACTTCAATTTCAAATTATTTTCTAACAAGTTTTTATGTTCTAAAATCAGTTTGAATTTAGGTGTGTTCCGCCTCCTCATTCATTCACATAAAAATAGTCATTTTTACTTTTGCGGACAATTAAATTTTTGGGACATTTCTGACACGGACAAAATTCCCCCAAGCACTTCCCAATTGTTTGTGCAGTTCACGTCTGCAGACATTTGCTCATCTCCCGTCAGATCATGATCTGCACACGTGTTCACATTTTCTATCTGTTGCCCTCATTGCAGTCATTGTTTTCGTTAATAATAATAACTTTGGAAATGTGTGCGTTTCTATCAAAGTAAGTGCATTATTACGTTGTAATAGTTTCTGTATGTCGTTTCTATTGTAGCGTACTGTATGTATGGAGCATAATATATTTGTGTATATTCTTTATAACCGCGGACACGTGAGGTAACGTTACTCATTTTATAACCTTTATGGTGTTATAGTCAATCGTGCTTATGTAGCTACATTATTCTATTAGCTCTGTAAAACAATGCTAATTGYGTCAGAGAAGTACTATCTTGTGTTGTATTTTGAAGCTACATGGCCTTATGACTCCCAAGTGGCGCAGCGGTCAAAGGCACAGCACATCAGTGCTACAGGCGTCACTACAGACTGCCTGGTTCAAATCCAGGCTGYGTTTCAATCAAAGTAAGTGCCTTATTACGTTATAATAGTTTCTGCTGTAGCTCACTGTATGTATGGATCATAATATATTCCTTATAACCGCGGACACGTGAGGTAACGTTACACATTTTATAACCTTTATGGTGTTATAGTCAATCGTGCTTATGTAGCTACATTAGTCTATTAGCTCTGTAAAACAGTGCTAGTTGCGTCAGAACTATTAGCTTGTGTTGTATTTTGAAGCTACCCTGACCTTATGACTCCCGAGTGGCGCAGCGGTCTATGGCACYSCATCTCAGTGCTTTAGGCGTCACTACAGACACCCTGGTTCAAATCCAGACTGTATCACAACTGGCTGTGATTGGGAGTCCCATAGGACAGYGCACGATTGGCCCAGCGTTGTCCGAGTTTKGCCGGTGTAGGCCATCATTGTAAATAATAATTTGTTTTTAAATTACTTGCCTAGTTAAATAAATAAAAAATATGACCATGGTTTGTTTATTTGGTCTATTCAGCATAGCTCTGTTCTGCCCTGCCTTGCCCCCTTGTGGAGCTCAAAAGTTAGTTTCTTACTGTTATAACTCAAATTTGTGATTTTGTCAATGCAATAAACTATTTTTTATAGCAGTGTTTATTATGTTACTTCTTTGTAGTATTGTTTTATTGCTATATCCTTATATTGTATTCTAATTAATAATTCCTCTTTCTTCTGTACTTTCAGAAACCACAAACATTATTTGCCAATATCATAACTGGAGCTGGACATCTTTGGAGCAGAAGAATGAGGACAGCTTTTGTATGCTAGCGTACACTCCTTAACAGTCTTACTGGATGAAAACACAGCAAGGAAACACATATGCCAATATGTAATAGTCGTCTATTTTATTGCAGTATTGGTAGTTGGTTCAACAACTTGTTATACTAGAGGACAAAAAACTGAATATGCATAACCCATATTTAATATTCATGCAGTGACTGAACAACAACTGCATTCCCCCCCCCCCACCTCTGAAGGCATAGTATCATGGCAGTCAGTCACTTATTGCTGCAGATRTGCTCAATAATGCTTGAGCATGTGATACTCCTCAAAGCATGGTGAAATACATAGAGGTGTATCACAAGCTAAACACATGTATTTTGTCATCTTCCTCTGCTTACTTCTCCTGGTGCCAGACAGGCAGACTTTGCAGTGCCTCCTTGTGCGACTACCTTGAGCAGCAGTTTGAGGGACTTTGCAGGGAAAATGCCGTGCAGTGAGGCGTAGGGGATTGTTTACAGCAGGACGACCCCCAGTGGATGGGCGCCGAGGGGTGTGGTGCTCCTCCAGCAGCTCTCTCATTAGGTTTTCTCTGTATTTTTGGTAGGTAATTACTTTACCTAAGAGGGAGTGGGGAGGATGAAGAAAGTTAGAGGATGATGAGGCAGTGGGTAGGTGGGTGAGATATTGTCACTATAATTGCATAATGGATTTGTATGTGAACTGTACATCCAATTACAAAAATAGCTTGTTCAGTAATCATCTCACCTGTTAGTTGGCGGTGAACTATGCTGCCATTGAGGGCAGCAGTGTCGATCAGATGGAAAAATATCTTCTTATACCACTTGGTTGTTTTCCGAGTGCATTCCACAAAGCTGTTTATCATGTCTGCCTTATCCACTGCCCCCATTTTGAGGTTATAGTCAAGCACACAATCTGGTTCGATCTTTCACTCTCCCGTCAGGTGGTCCACCTTCCCTGTGGCTGACATGGTTGCTGTATGGACAGTGGAGAGGACATGGACGTCTCTTTTGTCATGCCACTTTACTGCCAGCTGTTGACCATTCTCCTGGAACTCCACCTCCCCTCTCTGCATCTTCCTGCATCCGAATGCCGGCATCCCCTTCCTGTTCGACCTGACTGTGCCACAGGCCCCTGTGCTGTTGGAGAGCAGATGCTGGAAGAGTGTGGGACTGCTGTACCAATTGTCCACGTACAAAGTGTGTCCCTTGCCGAGATGAGGAGCCAGCATGGTCATCACTACGGACCCGGACACCCCAAGCCCCTCATAATGTTTGATGTCAGTGGTGGACCCTGTGTAAACTATAATATCCTGGACAAATCCTGTCTTCACGTCGCACATGACAAAGAACTTGACTCCAAACCTGTGCCTTTTGGAGGGAATATATTGACGGAACGCCAGCCTACCTTTCCATAACATCAGGGACCCATCAATGCATAGGTCCTTGTATGGCACAAAGACCCGATCAAATGCTGATGTCAGGCTGGTTAGAACATTTCTTATTTTGTATAACGGGTCACTTAAGATGGCAGTAGCATTGTTGACGAAATGCAGGCATCGCAGCAGAACTAGGAAGCGGTCTTGGGAAAAGAGGGTGGCAAAGAAGGGAGTTGCAAACATAGGATCTGTGCTCCAGTATTCTCTTAGGGAGTTCTTCTTTACTATCCCCATGAGGAGGACTGTCACCAGGAAGGTATACATTTCACTAATTGTGGTTGTCACCCATTTAGCGAGTTTCCCCCTCACTCCTGGCTCTCTCTTCTCCTGTAGCTCCAAGGCATAGCGATTGGTCTCCTCTACTATGTCTCCCACCAGCTCCTCTGTCAGAAACAACTTGAAGCACTCTGCCTCAGTTGGAAATGGCAAGGGGCGTTGCACTCCAGACTGGGACTCGTCAAGGCAAACAGCAGGGCCAGGAGGGGTGAAATTACTGGTGGCCTTCCAGCTACCACAGAACTCCTGTACTTCATCCACTGTCGGTCTGCCTCCATCACCACCAGCATCTTCAAAGGGAACTGGTACTTCGTCAGTGGACAAGGGAAATTCAGATTCAGGGTTCTCAATGGCTACAAGGTTGGGGGGCAGCTCGTCACTGTCACTGTCAGTGTCAGAATCTGATTCCTGACTTTCATACTCAGACTCATTGTCAGAATTTTAAAAAATCTCCAGAATTTCCACATTTGTGAGTTGTCTCCTTTTGAAAGACATTGCTAATGCTACAGCTTAGCTCACTAGCTACATACATAAACAACAACACTGAATGGCTCAGAGTGAGAGGGTACGTGTTTGACTACCGGCACGCGCCACTTGTATCAATAAATCACTATCAGAAAATGTTTCGTGTGGCAATTATTTGTGTATTTACGGTTTTATTCACATGTTTTCAATTCTAGGTGACAAATCATGCATTCCGATTCTTGCACAGATTGTAATGGGCACATATTATGTGTGTAAAATACTTTTTTTGAAGGTTGTACTGATTTATGATGAGCTAAGCTAATTCCAGCTGTATAGCCATGTTTGTTGACATACAATGCATTCTGGGTTTCACGTAATCGTCTGTTTAACCAAAGATGTTATAACAAAATGAGGTGAGTAAGAGTTCACATTCTTTGAGGACTTCCGGAAATGAATGGTGGGATGTGAACGACGGTAGATGACACACCCCTTCAACATGCATACTATAAACAGATCAAATCTCGTCTTCTCTTATTATCTTCGGTTTCTGTGAGGAAAAATGCATGGCTGCGCGCTGAAACTAATCATCGGATTACTTTCGATTTCTATAAAGTGTTTTACCTAATTATTTAGATCAATGGTGAGCTCACCCGTGATGTGATTAATTATACATAGTAATTGCTATTAGCTAATTCATATTGTAGTTTATGTCAGCCGAGAGTTAGAAAATATGACTGCTTGTGTTGGGTCAATCTTTCCTCAGTTAGCGCTAGGACAAATGTAGCCTACATTTTTCCGGTTAGGATGATTGTGTTATGCTATATATACTTCTGTGAATATCTGAACATTGAATCCAAAAATAAACTGCTCACATTCTGGACATAACTTTGTAAGGACTGTGTTTGTGTAAATAGTTTCTGAAAAAAGTGTGGCCAGCTCAAACGCTGATTGTTGAGTCATTCGAAACTGGCCGTTCTAAACGAGCGTTCTAAATGAGTGTTCTAATCACACGGGTGTGATCGTACGCTTCAGGGACCACTGTAGAACGATCACACCCGTGTGATGGTACGTGTGAAAGGGTTAATTATGCTTTTTTGCTGACGTTTACTGACACTGGCCATATTCAACGGGTGTTGAGCGTTCGTAAATTCATCAGTTATTCTGCGCTCTGGCACACTCAGACGAGAGAGTATTTTGTTAAGACATGTAGTTAGCTAGCTAGCTAGTTAAACAATGAACCATAATCCCAATTCATGATGTTACTACCCTGCATGAATCTGCTGGTAGCTAACCAACCAGGTTCAATGTTAGCTAGTTAACAGTAGGCTATAACTAGCAATGCAAATGGCTCTGAGATACGAATAATAAGATAGTACACCTAATGTCAGCTAGCGAGCCAGCCAGACAGCTAACTAACGTTAGCTAGCTAACAGTACACTTTAACTTGAAATGAAACCACTTTGTCAAAATTAGAAACATTTAATCTCTGAAAATGTAGCTAACTAGCCTATCTTACCCGTATACATCATGGATGGATGTGTCTCCTGTCACGGATGCCATGGTTGCCCTTAGTTTGAAGATGTAATCCAGAGACAGGTGTTTCTCCATCTCCTTAGCTATCATACTCTAATTCCACTGATTTCAAAACTCGGTCCTCCAGAAAGTGGAGAGCATACACGTAATGTTAGCTAGCGAGCCAGCAAGCTAACATTACCTAGCTAACAGTACACTTTAACTTGACATTAGGCTTGTCGGGTTCACCTAGGGGTCATGAAAAGGGTTGTACCAAAATGTTTGATGTATTAGAATAATTGATTATTCTTATGTAATATTAATAGAAGGGGAGGGGTTATAAGACCCCTCCCTCTTTACATTTATAGGGTCCTAGACTACAGATTAACAATATATATTCATTGTAGAGGTTTAGTTTTCCACAATTGTTTTTTAGTTCTCTCTCTCTTTCTTATAAAAAGGCCCCTCTGAGAATGTGTGACTGTGAAGAAGGAGCTCTGCCGGGGAGTGGAGGAGATAAGACTAGTCAAATATTCCACAATAAATCAGCTTTGGGGAGTGGACGTTTACTGCTAAGTTTTAGATAACAATAAAAGGAGGAGCACTGCCAGAGCCCTGCAAAATGACCTCCAGCAGGCCACAAATGTGCATGTGTCTGCTCAAACGGTCAGAAACAGACTCCATGAGGGTGGTATGAGGGCCCGACGTCCACAGGTGGGGGTTGTGCTTACAGCCCAACACCGTGCAGGACGTTTGGCATTTGCCAGAGAACACCAAGATTGTTGGTGTTCACCAAGAGGTCATTTTGCAGGGCTCTGGCAGTGCTCCTCCTTGCACAAAGGCGGAGGTAGCGGTCCTGCTGCTGGGTTGTTGCCCTCCTACGGCCTCCTCCACRTCTCCTGATGTACTGGCCTGTCTCCTGGTAGCGCCTCCATGCTCTGGACACTACGCTGACAGACACAGCAAACCTTCTTGCCACAGCTCGCATTGATGTGCCATCCTGGATGAGYTGCACTACCTGAGCCACTTGTGTGGGTTGTAGACTCCGTCTCATGCTACCACTAGAGTGAAAGCACCGCCAGCATTCAAAAGTGACCAAAACATCAGCCAGGAAGCATAGGAACTGAGAAGTGGTCTGTGGTCACCACCTGCAGAACCACTCCTTTATTGGGGGTGTCTTGCTAATTGCCTATAATTCCACCTTTTGTCTATTCCATTTGCACAACAGCATGTGAAATTTATTGTCAATCAGTGTTGCTTCCTAAGTGGACAGTTTGATTTCACAGAAGTGTGATTGACTTGGAGTTACATTGTGTGGTTTAAGTGTTCCCTTTATTTTTTTGAGCAGTGTATATCGATCTGCCCAGGAACTACAGTTGAAAACTAGCCAGAAGTCTAAATCTGGCACATTTACAGAAATGTTGATTGATTTGCATTCCCAGAAAACCGGGAACAGTCCCAGAACATTAGTTGTGACATTAGGAAAATGTTTTTGATAACAAAACATTGTTGTTTTTCAGAAAATGTTTCAATTAAATATATTTGGGAATATTCTCCTAAAATTCACTCAAATGTTGTGATAACCACCACAGATGTTGTCATTGGGTTTCCAGGTAATGTTATAACACCAGTAATGCTTTTAGAACATACTGCCACTACAAAACGTGAGAGCAACGTTCTGGGAACGTTCTTGCAACATCAGGCAAACAGATTTTGTGTTATGAGAACTATTTTCTGGGAACTTTCACAGAACCAATTTTGGTTTGCTGGGTTGTCCCTGTCAAATTAATAAATAAAATGAATATGTTGTATATAATATACCATTCATGCTCTTGTTTATTTTTAATCAAGTAACACTGCAAACTCTGCTCTTTGCTCAGAGATGTTTACATCACATTTATTTACTGTATCTAGAGGTACTGTACTGTATCTTGAGAATCTGTGCAGACAGGTCACATAACTTTGACTTTCAACTTCAGCTACAAATACAGATACACTATACACGCATGTGCGCATGCACACGCACACACAAAACCTGTAATCATTTTTTAAAATAATTATTAAACAAATTCACGGAAAACTTTATTTATTTTTGGTTCACCCAGACTGGCAATAGAATGGTCAAAAACATTACATATTTATCAGTTAATTTTCTAAATCATGTTACATGAATGAATCACAAAATCTGTTGAACTTGTTTCACTAACGTGGTCATTCCAGTTCATCCATTTTATCTTACTGGGGGAACATGACACCTGTATGCCGCTTAACACACTGGAATGTGTTTCTGATAGAAAGAGAGGAGGGAAACGTGAGAGACCGAGATGGATGTCGGGACAGTGGGAGAGAGTGAGAGGGAGGGAGAGGCAGAGAGAGAGGGACAGAGGCAGAGAGAGAGAGAGAGAGAGGAGGAACGGAGAGATGTGGGAAAGACAAAAAAAGAGAGTAAGAGGAACTCAGATAATACAGATGTGCAAAGAATGAAAGAGAAAGAAAGAGGGAAAAAAGTATCCAAAATATTTGCTACATATGAATCCTTTTGCAATACGTTTCATAACAAAGAAACTTCTGAACATTCTCAAAGTGATTTTCTAAATTACCTGAAAGGAAAATCCTGAAGCCCTGAACTAGCCCCAATGTCATAGTGCTGATAATAACACAGTTGTAACATTTACAAAACCTAACACAAATGTGTGAAAACAAAGACTGACTGGACAGGTCTGCTGGTATGGTAACGTTGTAAAATGTTAGTTTTTCTCCCATGATGACAATGGATAAACTAAGGTGTTGTGCTTTAATTAAATGATTGCTAAGGAACAGTGCAAAATACTTGATATACAGTACCAGTCAAAAGTTTGACACACCTACTCATTCAAGGGTTTTTCTTTACTTTACTATTTTCTACACTAGAATAATAGTGAAGACATAAACTATGAAATAACACATATGGAATCATGTAGTAACCAAAAAAGTGTTAAACAAATCAAAATATATTTTAGATTTTAGATTCTTCAAAGTAGCCACCCTTTGCCTTGATGACAGCTTCGCACACTCTTGGCATTCTCTCAACCAGCTTCACCTGAAATGCTTTTCCAACAGTCTTGAAGGAGATCCAACACATGCTGAGCACTTGTTGGCTGCTGTCCTTCACTCTGCGGTCCAACTCATCCCAAACCAGCTCAATTGCTTTGAGGTCGGGTGATTGTGGAGGCCAGGTCATCTGATGCAGCACTCCATCTCTCTCCTTCTTGGTCAAATAGCCCTTACAAAGCCTGTAGGTGTGTTGGGTCATTGTTGTGTTGAAAAACAAATGATAGTCCCACTAAGCGCAAACCAGATGGGATGGCGTATTGCTGAAGAATGTTGTGGTAGCCATGCTGGTTAAGTGTGCCTTGAATTCTATATAAATCACAGACAGTGTCACCAGCAAAGCACCCCCACACCATCTCACCTCTTCCTCCATGCTTCACGGTGGGAAGCACACATGCAGTGATAATCTGTTCACCTACTCTGCGTCTCACAAAAACATGGCGGTTGGAACCAAAAATCTCAAATTTGGACTCATCAGACCAAAGGACAGATTTCCATCGGTCTAATGTCCATTGCTCGTGTTTCTTGGCGCAAGCAAGTCTATTCTTCTTACTTAGGTACTACATGATTCCATGTGTGTTATTTAATAGTTTTGATTTCTTCGCTAATATTACACAATGTAGAAAATAGTAAAAATACTGGAAAACCCTGGAATGAGTAGGTGTGTCCAAACTTTTGTCTGGTACTGTACATATGGTAAATATAATAATTGTGTTTTGAATGGATACACTACCAATCTATTGGCTATCTTATATAGTGACTTCAGAAAGTGTTCATACCCCTAGTCTTATTCCACATTTTGTTGAGTTTCAGCCTGAATTCAAAATGGATTCAATATTTTTTTTCTCTCACCCATCTACACACAATACCCGATAATGACAAAGGGAAAACATGTTTTTAGAAATGTTTGCAAATTTATTGAAAAAGAAAAACAGAAATATCTAATTTACATAAGTATTCACACCACTTAGTCAATACATGTTAGAATCACCTTTGGCAGTGATTACAGCTGTATCTTTCTAGTTAAGTCTCTAAGAGCTCTGCACTCCTCGATTGTAAAATATTTGCACAAATTCTTCAAGCTCTGTCAAGTTGGATGATGATCATTGCTACATAGCCATTTTCAAGTCGATTTAAGTCACAAATATAACTAGGCCACTCTGGAACATTCAATGTCGTCTTGGTAAGCAACTCAAGTGTATATTTCGCCTTGTGTTTTAGGTTATTGTCCTGCTGAAAGGTGAATTCATCTCCCAGTGTCTGGAGGAAAGCAGACCGAAACAGGTTTTCCTCTAGGATTTTGACTGTTCTTTTTAATCATGAAAAACTCCTCAGTACTTAATGATTACAAGTATACCCATAACATGATACCTCCACCCCTATGCATGAAAATATGGAGTGGTACTCAGTAATGTGTTGTATTGAATTTGCCCCAAACATAACGCTTTGTATTCATGACAAAAAGTTAATTGCGTTGCCACATTTTTTGCAGAATTACTTTAGTGCCTTGTTGCAAACAAGATGCATCTTTTGGAATATTTATATTCTGTACAGGCTTCCTTCTTTTCACTCTGTCAATTAGGTTAGTATTGTGGAGTAACTACAATGTTGTTGATGCATCCTCCATTTTCTCCTATCACAGCCATTAAACTCTGTAACTGTTTTAAAGTCACCATTGGTGTCACGCCCTGACCGTAGAGATCCTTTTTATGTCTCTATTTTGGTTGGTCAGGGCGTGAGTTTGGGTGGGCCTTCTATGTCTGGTGTTCTATGTTGTCCTTGTTTAGTTGCCTGTGAGCACTACGTTGGCTTCACGTTTCGTTTTGTTGTTTTGTAAGTTTGTTAAGTGTTCTTCGTTTAATAAATAGAAGAATGGATGCAAATCACGCTGCGCCTTGGTCCACTCCTTTAAACGACCGTGACAATTGGCCTCATGGGGAAATCCCGGAGCGGTTTCTATCCTCTCCGGCAACTGAGTTAGGAAGGAAGCCTGTATCTTTGTAGTGGCTGGGTGTATTGATACATGGTGCAGGGTGGCAGGTAGCCTAGTGGTTAGAGTGTTGGACTAACAACTGAAAGGTTGCAAGATCAAATCACACAAGCTGACAAGGTAAAAAAAATAATTACTGAACAAGTCAGTTTACGCATTGTTCCTAGGCTGTCATTGAAAATAAGAATTTGCTCTTAACTGACTTGCCTAGTTAAATAAAGGTTAAAAAATACACCATCTGAAGTGTAATTAATAACTTCACCATGCTCAAATGAATATTCAATATCTGCTTTTTGTATTTTTTAATCAATCTACCAATAGGTGCCCTTATTTGCGAGGCATTGGAAAACCTCCCTGGTCTTTGTGGTTGAAATGCACTGCTCGACTGAGGGACCTTACAGATAATTGTATGTGTGGGGTACAGAGATGAGGTAGTCATTCAAAAATAATGTTAAATATTAGTATTGCACAAAGAGTCCATGCAACTAATGTGACTTGTTAAGACATTTTTTACTCCTGAACATATTTGGGCTTGCCATAACAAAAGGGTTATTCATTTGTAAAAATTTTATAAAAACATAATTCCACTTTGACATTATGGGGTATTGTGTGTGGGCCAGTGACACAAAATCTAAATGTAATCAATTTAAAATTTAGGCTGTAACACAACAAAATGTGGAAAAGGTCAAGGGTTGTGAAAACTTTCTGAAGGCACTGTACCAAATTAACTAGTTTTAAATGTATTTGGAAAGTCCTCTGTCCATAAAGTTCCATAAAAATTCCCTATTGTTGATAAACATAAAATATARAGTGAAATGTAGATGTATATTTACCTGTGATTTACCATGACATGTGATGTCAAATCTATGTATATTTACCAGTCATATGATATTATGCAGTATAACTGAGTTATTGTGATGGACGAAGAGTATAACTGAAAAACCTTTCAAAATCAGTTAACTCATTTTATAAAGTTTTAGACTCACATGTTGTACACACTGACAGACACATATATTCATGCACGCGTGCGCGCACACACAGTCACAACAAACATACAGACTTGTACACACATTCACAGAATAAATATACAGAGACGTTTAATATACACACACACATTTCTTCTCTAGCCTCTACTGGTCCTATACAGAAACTTGCTGGTCTTATTGCCTCTGTCGCTTTGTGTGTGTTTGTGCATGTGTTCCCAGGCTCTGACAGACAAGCTACACACACACATACACACACACACACACACACACACACACACACACACACACANACACACACACACACACACACACACACACACACACACACACAGCAACTGGGTTCGAGTTGGGTCTCTTCAGTGGTGTGTCTGTGGCTTTTCCATAGGGCTGAGAGGGAGGATGAGAGCATGGGATCAGTGGGTTGTTAACAGTGCCACTGAGAAACATGGTCCCTCTGTCTGTCTGTCTGCAGGAGCCTGGTTGGTCCTCCATCCTCTATGGGCCGCCACTGTAGGAGTAGTCTGCCTTGTTGTGCATCACCAGCTTGTTGTCCACAAAGTAGAAACTGTCGGACTGTGTCTTGTACGGGTGCAGGATCATCTCTCGCACTGCAGGGAGCGACAGAGACACAACACGTTATATATATTTGTTTTTTTTCAATTGCTAACAAGCATCGGTCAATACTGAAGCGACTTTTTTCAAAACTCTTCACACAGTCTGCATTACCAACATGCATCTTGGCCAAACAGTTAATCTCACCTCTAAAACTCACTCAAACCACCAAAACACTTCATACTGTACATGTCTCAGAATAAGCTCGTTCGACCATAACACTGGCAACAATTCTGACTCAGAAAGCATACATTGTCACTCATAACACACTGACCTTAAACACTAACAACAGGGAGCATTACATAAATGATGGACTTTTCTCTTTGAAGTGTGAATGGTTTTTCACATAAATCAGTATTTCATTATAGAATAAGAATAACACCTTTTCACTTTATTATCTGTACTAAAGTACACTACCGTTCAAAAGTTTGGGATTTCCTAGAAATGTCCTTGTTTTTGAAATAACATCAAATTGATCAGAAATACAGTGTAGACATTGTTAATGTTGTAAATGACTATTGTAGCTGGAAACAGAAGATTTGTTTATGGAATATCTACATAGGCATACAGAGACCCATTATCAGCAACCATCACTCCTGTGTTCCAATGACACGTTGTGTTAGATAATCCAAGTTTATCATTTTAAAAGGATAATTGACCATTAGAAAACCCATTTTGCAATTATGTTAGCACAGCTGAAAACTGTTGTTCTGATTAAAGAAGCAATAAAACGGGCCTTCTTTAGACTAGTTGATTATCTGAGACTTCAGCATTTGTGGGTTCAATTACAGGCTCAAAATGGCTAGAAACAAAGAACTTTCCTCTGAAACTCGTCAGTCTATTCTTGTTCTGAGAAATTAATGCTATTCCATGCGAGAAATTGCCAAGAAACTGAAGATCTCGTACAACACTGTGTACTTCTCCCTTCACAGAACAGCGCAAACTGTCTCTAACCAGAATAGAAAGAGGAGTGGGAGGCCCCGGTGCACAACTGAGCAAGAAGACAAATACGTTAGAGTGTCTAGTTTGAGAAACAGATGCCTCGCAAGTCCTCAACTGGCAGCGTCATTAAATAGTACCCGTAAAACACCAGTCTCAACGTCAACAGTGAAGAGGCGACTCCGGGATGCTGGCCTTCTGGGCAGAGTTCATCTGTCCAGTGTCTGTGTTCTTTTGCCCATTTAATATTTTATTTTTATTGGCCAGTCTGATATATAGTTTTTTTTTTTTACTCTGCCTAGAATGCCAGCATCCCAGAGTCACCTCTTCACTGTTGAGGTTGAGACTAGTGTTTAGCGGGGGTGAACATACTGAACAAAAATGTGAACATACTGTATTTTACTGTAATATGTAGTTAAATTATCATTGAAGGATGCACATCTCACCTCTTGTTTTGCCGGAAAATTCGTACTATAGATGCAACTGTTGAACGCTGCAGATTTGGCTGCACCCTTAAACCGGCCTCTGTCAAAGAGAGACCATGGTTTTCAACATGGTCAATAATTGTGCCCCTTATCTCATCAGAGACCACCGCTCTTGGTCTTCCCTCTCCCTGCCACTCTTCTTTCCCCACTAACCTGTCTTCCTTGATCCATGTTTCCAAACTAAATCATCCCGAAGCCGTACTCTTTTGTCTGTTTGGTAACGAGACTAAAAAAAGGACACTTGGGTAGGCTTCAGATGAAATTGCAATCAGTTGTGTTTGGAACGATTAAATATTTTTGTGAGATTTTCTATGTTTCAATCTGGTTGCTGCAGAAATGCACGACATTTGCCATCATTCTGTTTTGAATGTGTTTTTAACAGTTTTGCAAACAGTGTATTAGCATTTGAAAACGTGCTGCAAATATATAGTTGAGCAGGTGGTGGAGTATGAATGAGAAAAGAGTTCTTGGATTTCGGAGAATGTGGTCATTGAATGTATTTTGTGTGAAAGCAATGAAAAATGATTCACAGTTTTTCCACATACACTTCTGTTTCGCTGACTGTGTGAAGAGTTTTGACAATGTGACTTCAGTTTTGACCAATGAATGTTAGCAATTGAAAATAACTGTAACCCTTGTGTGGTGTTCATGTTTTTGTTATTCCCACAATGTTCACGGGTCTGATGGACCAACAACATTATTGGGTTTTTAATTACCAAACAGATAAAAATCACCACATAACAACACTGTGGCTGTGTCCGAATACCCATACTAGCGTACTACATACTTAAACTGCATAATTTGTACTCATCGTTGCATACTATATCGCACATACTGTTCAATAAAAAGCATGCAGTATGCCATGCCCACAATGGACTAGCGGATCCTGACTGGCTGAGAAGGTGGGGCGGGGCCGAGTGAGGGTGTTTTTTTYCTTCAAATTCAACAGACATACATCTCATTAACCAGCCTGGATTATAGCTAATATCCAATTAGATTTTCTCTCTAAACTCTGAATAGAATAGGAATAGAGTTATACAGTGCCTTCAGAAAGTATTCACACCCCTTTACTTTTTCCATGTTTTGTTGTGTTACAGCCTGAATTTAAAATGTATTCAAGTTAGATTGTGTTCCAATGGCCTACACACAGTACCCCTCAATGTCCAAGTGAAAAATTAAAAAAAATTAAAAATATTAAAAGCTGAAATGTCTTGTGTCAATAAGTATTCAACCCTTTTGTTATGGCAAGCCTAAATAAGTCCAGGAAGAAAAATGTGCTTAAGAAGTAACGTAATAAGTTGCATGGACTCATTGTGTGCAATAATAGAGTTTAACATGATTTTTTGAATGACTACCTCATCTCTGTACCCCACATATACAATTATCTATAAGGTCCCTCAGTCGAGCAGTGAATTTAAAACACAGATTCAACCACAAAGACCAAGGACGTTTTCCAACGCCTCACAAAGATGGGCACCTATTGGTAGATTGGTTAAAAATATATATAAAAACAGACATTGAATATCCCTTTGAACATGTGAAGTTATTCATTACACTTTGGATGGTGTATCAATACACCCACCCAGTCACTACAAAGACACAGGCATCCTTCCTAATCCAGTTGCCGGAGAGGAATGCAAGATGGCGTAGCAGTCAGACGTCTTTGTCCTCGTCTTGTCCCGTGTATATCTTTTACATCTTCGCATATCTTTTTTATATTTTTCCTAAACCTCAACTTCAATATACTCTCCTGCAACCCGCCTCACCCAATGTGGTATGGATCTGCTACTTTCTAGTATTTTTCTTTACTTTCGAACCGGAATCCCCCAACAGAAGCTAGCCAGCTAACTAGTTACTAGCTAGTAGTCAGCTAACCACTGCTAGCGGTCATCAGCTAACCTCTAGCTCGGAAATTTCTCGCCAGTTTCCACAAAGCAATTCAAACCAGAGCATACYGGACTTATTTTCTCTCCATATCCCCGGATTCCTACCGCAAGTTCTGAACCTTTTCACCTGGATCATCGCAGCTAGCTAGCTGCAATCCGAGTTGCTAACATCTCTGTCCCGAAGCAAGCACCAATTAGCCTGGAGCTAGCCCATGCTAGGCCCATCTCCCAGCTTGCTGAAGAGGTCCATCAGCCACTCCTTGGGCTACAATACCTATTTTTGCCAATTGGCCTGGACCCCTTTTACTACACGAAGCCCTGCTAATCCATCACGACTGGACTACCGACGTAATCTGCCCGAGGGTTCTTTTTGCAACAGGCCCCTCCGTAACGACGTCCCCTGAATGCCCATCTGCTAGCCTGCTAGCCGCGGCCCGCTAGCTGTCTAGAACACATCGGACTGTTAGCTGTATAGGTCTATCGGACAATTTCTTGGGCCACTATGCCTATTTTGCCAATTGGACTGGGCACCTTAACTACACGGAACCCTACTAATCCATCACGGCTGGTCTGCCGACGGAACCGCATGAGGAGGCTACAACAGACTTCTTCC
Source organism: Salvelinus sp. IW2-2015 (assembly GCF_002910315.2). NCBI lineage: Eukaryota > Metazoa > Chordata > Actinopteri > Salmoniformes > Salmonidae > Salvelinus > Salvelinus sp. IW2-2015. Next base: position 45,630,100 of record NC_036842.1, read on the forward strand.
ATCGCGACGTACCTCTAAGGCCCTTCTGCTAGCTTGCTAGCCTTGGCCCGCTAGCTGTCTGATTCTCCGTGTCTCCAGCCAGCTTAACTATTCACTGGACCCCTATGATCACTCGGCTCCATATGCTTCTCCCTAATGTCAATATTCCTTGTTCATTGCTGTTCTGGTTAGTGATTATTGTATTTTTTCACTGTAGAGCCTCTAGCCCTGCTCATTATACCTTATTCAACCTTTCAGTTCCAGTCACCCACACATGCAATGACATCACCTGGTTTCAATKATGTTTCTAGAGACAATATCTCTTTCATCGTCACTCTATGCCTAGGTTTACCTCCACTGTATTCACATCCTACCWTACCTTTGTCTGGACATTATACCTTGAATCTATTCTATCGCACACAGAAACCTGCTCCTTTTGCGCTCTGTTCCGAACATACTAGATCACCAGTTCTTATAGCCTTTAGCAGTACCCTTATCCTACTCCTCCTTAGTTCCTCTGGTGATGTAGAGGTTAATCCAGGCCTAGCCGCGCCTAGCTTTGGTGACTTCTGTAACTGTAAAAGCCTTGGTTTCATGCATGTTAACATTAGAAGCCTCCTCCCCAAGTTTGTTTTATTCACTGCCTTAGCACACTCTGCCAACCCGGATGTCCTAGCCRTGTCTGAATCCTGGCTTAGGAAGACCACCAAAACCCCAGAAATTTCCATCCCTAACTATAACCTTTTCCGACAAGATAGAACTGCCAAAGGGGGCGRAGTGGTAATCTACTGCAGAGATAGCCTGCAGAGTTCTGTCATACTATCCAGGTCTGTGCCCAAACAATTCGAGCTTCTACTTTTAAAAATCCACCTTTCCAGAAAAGTCTCTCACCGTTGCCGCTTGCTATAGACCACCCTCTGCCCCCAGCTGTGCCTTGGACACCATATGTGAATTGATTGCCCCCCATCTATCTTCAGAGCTCGTGCTGCTAGGTGACCTAAACTGGGACATGCTTAACACCCCGGCCATCCTACAATCTAAGCGTGATGCCCTCAATCTCAAACAAATTATCAATGAACCTACCAGGTACAACACCAAATCCGTAAACACGGTCAGCAGAGGATGCCTGGTTATTCTTTAAAAGTGCCTTCCTCACCATCTTAAATAAGCATGCCCCATTCAAAAAATGTAGAACCAAGAACAGATATAGCCCTTGGTTCACTCCAGACCTGACTGCCCTTGACCAGCACGAAAACATCCTGTGGCATACTGCAATAWCATCAAATAGCCCCCGTGATATGCAACTTTTCAGGGAAGTTAGGAACCAATATACACAAGCAGTTAGGAAAGCTAAGGCTAGCTTTTTAAAACAGAAATTTGCATCCTGTAGCACAAACTCAAAAAAGTTCTGGGACACTGTAAAGTCCATGGAGAATAAGAGCACCTCCTCCTAGCTGCCCACTGCACTGAGGCTAGGAAATACTGTCACCACTGATAAATCCACTATAATTGAGAATTTCAATAACCATTTTTTCCCCTACCCCTACCCCGGTCAACTGCCCTGCACCCCCCACAACAACTCGCCCAAGCCTCCCCATTTCTCCTTCACCCAAATCCAGATAGCTGATGTTCTTAAAGAGCTGCAAAATCTGGACCCCTACAAATCGGCTGGGCTAGACAATCTGGACCCTCTCTTTCTAAAATTGTCTGCCGAAACTGTTGCAACCCCTATTACTAGCCTGTTCAACCTCTCTTTCGTATCGTCTGAGATCCCCAAAGATTGGAAATCTGCCACGGTCATCTCCCTCTTCAAAGGGGGAGACACTCTAGACCCAAACTGCTACAGACCTATATCTATACTACCCTGCCTTTCTAAGGTCTTTGAAAGCCAAGTTAACAAACAGATGACCGACCATTTAGAATCCCAAGGTACCTTCTCCGCTATGCAATCTGGTTTCAGAGCTGGTCATGGGTGCACCTCAGCCACGCTCAAGGTCCTAAACGATATCATAACTGCCATCGATAAGAGACAATACTGTGCA
>NC_036842.1:45632145-45680388 GCF_002910315.2 Salvelinus sp. IW2-2015
GCCATATTCATCAACCTGGCCAAGGCTTTCAACTCTGTCAATCACCACATTCTTATTGGCAGACTCAACAGCCTTGGTTTCTCAAATGACTGCCTAGCCTGGTTCACAAACTACTTCTCTGATAGAGTTCAGTGTGTCAAATCGGAGGACCTGTTGTCCGGACCTCTGGCAGTCTCTATGGGGTGCCACAGTTTTCAATTCTCGGGCCGACTCTCTTCTCTGTACACATCAATGATGTCGCTCTTGCTGCTGGGGATTCTCTGATCCACCTCTACGCAGACGACCATTTTTTATACTTCTGGCCCTTCTTTGGACACTGTGCTAACTAACCTCCAGACAAGCTTCAATGCCATACAACTCTCCTTCCGTGGCCTCCAACTGCTCTTAAATGCAGGTAAAACCTAATGCATGCTCTTCAACAGATCGCTGCCCGCACCTGCCCGCCCGTCCATCATCCCTACTCTGGACGGTTCTGACCTAGAATATGTGGACAACTACAAATACCTAGGTGTCTGGTTAGACTGTAAACTCTCCTTCAGACCCACATTAAGCATTCTCCAATCCAAAATTAAATCTAGAATGGCTTCCTATTTTGCAACAAAGCATCCTTCACTCATGCTGCCAAACATACCCTCGTTAAAACTGACTATCCTACCGATCCTCGACTTCTGTGATGTCATTCCAAAATAGCCTCCAACACTCTACTCAACAAATTGGATGCAGTCTATCACAGTGCCATCCTTTTGTCACCAAAGCCACATATACTACCCACCACTGTGACCTGTACGCTCTCATTGGCTGGCCCCGCTTCATACTTGTCGCCAAACCCACCAAGTCTTTGCTAGGTTAAAGCCCCACCTATCTCAGTTCACTGGTCACCATAGCAGCACCCACCCGTAGCACACGCTCCAGCAGGTACTTTTCACTGGTCACCCCCAAAGCCAATTCCTACTTTGCCGCCTTTCCTTCCAGTTCTCTCCTGCTAATGAATGGAACACTGCACAAATCACTGGATTGGAGATGCTAAAAGCTGGAGACTCTTATCTCCCTCACTAACTTCAAGCACCAGCTGTCAGAGCAGCCGCACAGATCATTGCACCTGTACATAGCCCATCTGTAAATTGCCCATCCAACTACCTCATCCCCATACTGTATTTATTTATTTATTTATTTATTTTGCTTCCTTTGCACCCCAGTATCTCTACTTGCACATTATCTTCTGCACATCTATCACTCCAGTGTTTAATTGCTATACCGTGAATTACCTCGCCACTATGGCCTATATTATTGCCTTACCTCCCTTATCTTACCTCATTTTGCACACACTGTATAGTATACTTTTTAATATTTTTTTTCTCTACTGTATTTTTGTTTATTTCATGTGTAACTCTGTTGTTGTTTTATGTGTCGAACTGCTTTGCTATCTTGGCCAGTCGCAGTTGTACATGAGAACTTGTTCTCAAACTAGCCTACCTGGTTAAATAAAGAGTGAAATATAAAAAAAAAAGGAAGGAAAACCACTCAGGGATTTCATCATGAGTCCCAATGATGACCTTAAGACAGTTAAGTTTAATGCTGTGATATGAGAAAACGGAGGATGACTCAACAACATTCTAGTTACTCCACAATATAACTCAAATGACAGAGTGAAAATAATGAAGCCTGACTGATTGTTTTTTTCTCCAAAACATGCATACTGTTTGCAATAAGGCACCAAAGTTAAACTCGAAAATGAGGCAAAAAAATGTACTTTATGCTCAATACAAAGCCTTATGTTTGGGGCAAATCCAACACAACACATCACTCTTATATGTTCAAGCATAGTAATGTCTTGCATCATGTTATGGGTATGCTTGTAATCGCAAGGACAAGGGAGTTTTTTAGGATTAATAAACAGAATGGAGCTTAAGTATAGGCAAAATCCTAGAGGAAAACCTGGTTCAGTCTGCAAAACCGAAAAACAGTCCCGTCATGGTGCAACATAGACACAGACACAGGAGACAAACAATCACCCCACAAACAAACAGTGTGAAACAGCCAACCATATATATGGTTCTCAGAGGAAAACGTCAAAACACCTGTCTCTGCATGAGAACCATATAAGGCTGATTACAAGACCTAAACATAGAAACACAAAACATAGAAATGCCCACCACACTCACGCCCTGACCGACTAACCACATACAAAACAAAAGAAAATTAGGTCAGGAAACGTGACATAACCCCCCCCTCAAGGTCGGTACTCCGGAACGCAACTACCAAAAGTCTAGGGAGGGTCTGGGTGGCATCTGACCCCGGTGGTGGCTCAGGCTCTGGACGAGGTCCCCACCCACACCATAGTCAATCCCAGCTTCCGTAGCCTCCTCAAAATGACCACCCTCCAAATAACCCCACCTAAATTAAGGGGCAACACCAAAGATTAAGGGACAGCTCCGGAAACAAGGTAGCTCAGGGACAGCGAGGTAGGTCGGGATATAGAGGTAGCTAGGATAGAGGAGCGTACTCAAGGATAGAGAGGTAGCTCAGGATAGAGGGGCAACTCCGGACTGAAGGGCAGCTGCCGGACAGAGAGACAGCTCTGGACTGAGGGGCAGTTCTGGATTACTAAGCAGTTTAGGGCTGAGGGGCAGCTCATGGCTGACTGACGGCTCTGACGGCTCAGGCAGGCTGACGGCTCTGGACGCTCATGGGCAGGCTGATGGCTTCTGGACGCTCATGGCAGGCTGACGGCTCTGGACCGCTCATGGCAGGCTGACGGCTCTGGACGCTCAATGGCAGGCTGACGGCTCTGGACGCTTCATGGCTCGCTGACGGCTCTGGAACGCTCATGGCTCGCTGACGGCTCTGGCTGCTCATGGCTCGACTGACGGCTCTGGCTGCTCATGGCTCGCTGACGGCTCTGGCTGCTCATGGCTCGCCCTAACGGCTCCTGGCAGGATCCTGTCTGGCTGGCGAGCTCTGGCAGATCCTGTCTGGTTGCGGCTCCTGGCAGAATCCTGTTCTGGTTGGCGGCTCTGGCAGATCATGGTCTGGTTGGCGGCTCTGGGCAGATCCCTGTCCGGTTGGCGGCTCTGGCAGATCCTGTCTGAGTTGGCGGCTCTGGCAGATCCTGTCTAGTGGGCTCTGGCAAGATCCTGTCTAGTTGGCGGCTCTGGCAGATCCTGTCTGGTTGGCGCTCTGGGCAGATCCTGTCTGGTTGGCGGCTCTGGCAGATCCTGTCTGGTTTGGCGCGGCTCCTGGCCAGATCCTTTCTGCGTTGGCAAAGGCTCGGCAGATCCTGTCTGAGTGCTTCTGGCGTCCTTGAACGTTCCGGCTGGCTAGATCCTGTCTTGTGTTTGGGGCGAGATTCCTGTCTTCGTCGTTGGCCCGTCTGGCTAAGATCCTGTCGACAAATGGCTCTTAGCGGCTCCTGAACTGACGAACGGCTCTGACGCTTGGGACAGGACGGGCGGCTCAAACTGGCCTGCTCAGCGGCACGGCAGACGCGATGGCTCAGAGGCCGGCTGGAGACGGATGCTTCAATGAGTGCGCTGGGGAGACTGTTGAATGGTCAGATGGCGCGCTGGGAGCGATGGCAAGAGAAAAGCTGGGAGACAACAGTCCAGATGGCGCGTATGGAAAACCGGAAATGGCTCAGATGGCGCAATAATATGGAGACGGATGGCTCAAAAGATAAGGCAGCTGCGAGCGATTAGGGATTGCGCTCGGCCGGATAAAAGCCGCACTGGTAGACCTGGGTGCCTGCGTGGTTGCCGGAACTGGAGGCCTACCAGGGCTAAGGATCACGCACTTCAGGCCTTAGTGCGGGCGAAAGCTAGGGACAGGGCACACTGCTCCTGACCTCAAAGCGCATACCTAGGCTCTGGTGGCGTGTCGGTACAAGCAGCACTGTGGTATCGCGCGGGCTAAGGGCTCATCGCACGCTCCAGGGCGAGTGCGGGGAAGGAAGACAGTGTGCAAAGGAACTCTGGAACCACAGGTGGCTTAGTGCGCTAGGTGCCGGAACTGGAGGCACTGGGCTGGAGACACCACCACATAGGAGAGTGGTGGAGGAAGGAACAGGGCTCCTTGAAGACGCACTGGCTTAGTGGCTGTTGCCGGAACCCTGGAGGCACCGAACTGTAACACGCACCATGGAAGATGCCGTTGGAGGAGGATACAGGGCTTCTGAAAAACGCAACCCTGGTAAGGCCTGGTGCGTGGGTAAGGCAGCTGTGTACTGGGGCTGGGCGGGCGAGGTAGCGCCGTGGAAATACCAGGACCATGCAGGCTACTGGCTCCCTTAGAGCTACTGAGCCTGCCCACCTATTCACTGCTGGTTGAATGCTCTGCCACCGGGTCAGCTCGCCCCAGTGCAGAGGAGGGGTGGAATAACCCGCCACCGGGCTTGTAGGCGAACCGGGCTTTGAAATGTGGATCAACACCAGTGCCGTGAAAGGCTGAGTGCCATGTAAGCTCGGCCCAGGAGACGACCGGATCCAGTAGTAAGCCGCTCATGGCCACGTTGCCCAATGCTCAATCTAGCCCTACCAGTGTGGGGAGTTGGAGATAACCCGCCCACCGGCTATGCACATCGTACAAGGAAGACACGGTGCGCTCTACTGCGTAACACGGTGAGTTCCTGCCCGTACTCACGCTCTCTCAAGCGTAAGCCTGTAGGATAGGGCCATCTCTACCTGCCCCTTTGGCCGCACTACCTCTTAGCCTCCCTCCAAGAAATTTTTGGGATTTTCTTCTCGGCTTCCTTGCTAGCACATACCTTCATAATTGCGGTTCCTATCTCAGGTTGCTCCGCTCTCCTAATCGCCTCCAGTGTCCCATGTTCCCGCATTCCCTCTTCATCCGAAGAGGAGAGCAGGGATTGAACCAATGCAGCGTTGCGATTTGACATGAATTTTATTTAAGTAAAGACGACAAACACGAACCTTCACTTGAATCGAAACAAAACAACAAACGGAGTAGACAAAACCTGAACATAAGAACTTCACCATGTAAACTCGAAAGAACACATCGAACAGGAAAAATGACTACATAAAACGAAACGAACAAACAAACCGAAAAACAGTCCCGTCATGGTGCAAACATAAGACAACAGACACAGGAGACAATCACCCACAAACAAACAGTTGTGAAACAGCCACCTAATATATGGTTCTCAATCAGAGGAAAACGGGTCAAACACCTGTCTCTGATAGAAAACCATATAAGGCTGATTACAGAACCTAAACATAATAGAAACACAAAACATAGAAATGCCACCCCACACTCACCGCCCTGACCGACTAACACATCAAAACAACAAAAATTAGGTCAGGAACGTGACAACAAAATGTGTCTAAACAGAGTAGGAATGAGCAGTGAAAAACAAAAAGATTTCAAGACTAAAAGTGGCGAAGGCAGTAGCCTAACAATAAGCAAAAAACTCAGGTAAAAATACACTTTAATCTAGTCCTTGGGCCTATATCCTAATCTGACTTTGGTGGCAGGTCATTGTTGTTGCCTTCACATTACTGTCTCTGTAAACAGACACACTATATCAAATCTAAGTTTAATGTCACAGATAACAGAAGGTAGAAACTGTTACAACTGAAATTATTAATTTGAAAATAAGTTAGCAATATAAAAATTAAGAAGTGTCTAGATGACCATATTTGATCCCGTTTTAAATTACGTTTCAGCTTATAAAGGCTTCATAATGCCTTCATAAGTAACGACAATGTGATACAAAAACATCAATAACTGTATGGCAATGCTTTATGAAGGGTTCATAACAATGTGGGCTATAACTGTGTGACATAATCACCAATGTCATAATGTGAACATAATCACTTATGTCAAATATGATATAAACATGTCCTTAATAAAAGAGTGACATGCCTGTGCTGAAGGATGGCACACGCCTCTAAAGTGAAGTCATGTTAAGTCCACATTACACCTAATCTATTCCCAGACACTTCCACCAAATGCCACGAAAGGTCCTGGTGGACCAAACATCATCAATACTTGTCCTTCATTAGCTTAGTGTTAGGTTTAAAATACAATTTTAGAAGAGAAATTGGAAATGGCCAGATTGCCCTAAATTATGATTTTTTTGTGGCTGGTTCCTTCATGAAATCAGCAGAACGTTATAACTATTTATGAACACTTTATGTAGTCTCTCCTGTAATACTTAGATTGAAGTGAGACACCTTCAGTCATTCACAAAAACCATCCATTAAAGACTCTACATCGCATGGACAACTGTACTTACTTTAAAGTCCGATCCTTTGGTAAATTTTATAACACATACATAACATGCCTTGTTATCATAATGACGCGTAATCGCAAGGACAAGGGAGTTTTTTAGGATTAAAATAAACAGAATGGAGCTAAGTATAGGCAAAATCCTAGAGGAAAACCTGGTTCAGTCTGCAAACCGAAAACAGTCCCGTATGGTGCAACATAGACACAGACACAGGAGACAATCACCCACAAACAAACAGTGTGAACAGCCAACCTATATATGGTTCTCAATCAGAGGAAAACGTCAAACACCTGTCTCTGATTGAGAACCATATAAGGCTGATTACAAGACCTAAACATAGAAACACAAAACATAGAAATGCCCACCCACACTCACGCCCTGACCGACTAACACATACAAAACAACAGAAAATAGGTCAGGAACGTGACACATGTGCTAAACAGAGTAGGATGATGCAGTGAAAAAACAAAGATTTCAAGACTAAAAGTGGCGAAAGCAGTAGCCTACAATAAGCAAAAACTCCAGGTAAAAATACACTTTATCTAGTCCTTGGCCTATATCCTAATCTGACTTTGGTGCAGGTCATGTTGTTCTTCACATTACTGTCTCTGGTAAACACACACTATATCAAATCTAAGTTTAATGTCACAGGATACAGAAGGTAGAAACGTTACACTGAAATTATTATTTGAATAGTAGCAATATAAAAATAGAAAGTGTCTAGATGACCATATTTGATCCCGTTTTAAATTACGTTCAGCTTATAAAGGCTTCATAATGCCTTCATAAGTACGACATGTGATACAAAACATCTATAACTGTATGGCATGCTTTATGAAGGGTTCATAAATGTGGCATAACTGTGTGACATAATCACCAATGTCAAATGTGACATAACTCACTTATGTCAAATATGATATAAACATGTCCTTAATAAAAGAGTGACATGCTGTGCTGAAGGATGGCACACGCTCTAAAGTGAAGTCATGTTAGTCACATTACACCTAATCTCATTCCCAGACACTTCCACCCAAATGCACGAAAGGTCTGGTGGACAAACTCATCAAACTTGTCCTTCATTAGCTAGTGTTAGGTTTAAAATACAATTTTAGAAGAGAAATTGTGAAAATGGCCAGAATTAAGCCCTAATTATGATTTTTGTGGCTGTCCTTCATGAATCAGCAGAACGTTAATAACCTATTTATTGACACTTTATGTAGTCTCCTGTAATACTTAGATTGAAGTGAGACACCTTCAGTCATTCAAAACGCATCCATAAAGACTCTACATCGCATGACACTGTACTTACTTTAAAGTCAGATCCCTTTGGTAATTTATAACACATACATACATGCCTTGTATCATATGACGCTGTACTTACTATAGAGTCAGACACATTTGGTCATTCATAACACATACATAAAAGCTTAATGATACATACACAAATGTATTAACACTTAGAGAATTATCACGATCAGCTAAAACAAATAAACATGAAAGACGTGTTTAAACCATACATTTCCTTTTATAAATAAAACATTTTTACAATACAAATACATTTAGTTTCAAGAAGTCCAGCAATGCAATTCCATTGAACATTACACAGGGGTGTTAAAAGTGTAGCTTGTCCCTGAGCTGGCAGACGAATCATTCTTGCCTCTCTGCCTGCTGGAGGTAGTGCATGTTGATTCCAAYCTTAACATTAACAAAGAAAGTTGGCAGGTCTTTTAGGAAATGCCTTTGTCACACCGTCTGTGCTGCACCAGAAATACTGGGGAGATTCTTATTATTATATTCCTCTTTCATTTACAAATCTCATGACATGACTATGAGAAGTGGCTGTATCTAGAGGGATTTTTATTTAGCTGAGCCTGCTAGCTAGCAATTGCTGTGATGTCACAGAAATAATTTGATTGAGGTAACTCTGTAATCTAACAACACTTAAACCACTAGAGTTGATTAACACACTGTCAATCTAAGTAACTTAACAAAAATCCACATCAATATCTGTTAGTTTAATAACCTCTCTAGGATCGTTCGGGACGTGAGCGTCCCACCACGCCAACAGCCAGTGAAATTGCAGGGCGCCAAATTCAAACAACAGAAATCTCATAATTAAAATTCCTCAAACATACATGTATTATACACCATTTTAAAGATAAACTTCTCGTTAATCCAACCACAGTGTCCGATTTCAAAAAGGCTTTACGGCTAAAGCACACCATGCGATTATGTTAGGACAGCGCCTAGTCACAGAACGCATACARCCATTTTCCAACCAAAGAGAGGTGTCACAAAAAGCAGAAATAGAGATAAAATTTATCACTAACCTTTGACGATCTTCATCAGACGACACTCCCAGGACTCCATGTTATACAATACATGTATGTTTTGTTCGATAAAGTTCATATTTATATCCAAAAACCTCAGTTAACATTAGCGCCATGTTCAGAAATGCATCCAAAACATCCGGAGAAATTGCAGAGAGCCACATCAAATAACATAAATACTCATCATAAACTTTGATGAAAGATACATGTGTTTTACATAGAATTAAAGATAAACTTGTTCTTAATGCAACCGCTGTGTCAGATTTCAAAAAAGCTTTACGTCGAAAGCACATTATTCAATAATCTGAGTACAGCGTTCAGCCACCAAAGCAAGCCATACAGTTGCCCGCCAAGTTGTGGAGTCAACAAAAGTCAGAAATAGCATTATAAATCTTCACTTACCTTTGCTGATCTTCGTCGGAATGCACTCCCAGGACTCCCACTTCCACAAGAAATGTTCGTTTTGTTCGATAAAGTCCATATTTATGTCCAAATACCTCCGTTTTGTTTGCGCGTTTAGTTCACTATTCCAAAGGCACAATGCGCGAGCGCAAAATCCAGACAAAAGGTCAAAAGAGTTCCATTACAGTTCGTAGAAACATGTCAAACGATGTTTACAATCAATCCTTAGGGTCTTTTTTATCATAAATCTTCAATAATATTCCAACCGGACAATAGCGTATTCATTACAGAGTAAAAAGAAGGAACGGCGCGCACGCGTGACTGCGCAGTAAACAACTCATTGGCCTCAGCCTAGTCCACTTGTTGAAACAGCTCTTATTCGACCCCCTTCCACAATAGAAGCCTCAAACAACTTTCTAAAGACTGTTGACATCTGCTGGAAGCCTTGAGAAGTGCAATCTGGACCCATAGACACAGTATATTGGATAGGCAATCACTTAAATGAAACTACAAACCTCAGATTTCCCACTTCCTGGTTGGATTTGTCTCAGGTTTTTGCCTGCCATATGAGTTCTGTTATACTCACAGACATTATTTTAACAGTTTTGGAAACTTTAGAGTGTTTTCTATCCAAATCGACTACTTAYATGCATATCATAGCTTCTGTGCCTGAGTAACAGGCAGTTTACTCTGGGCACCTTATTCATCCAAGCTACTCAATACTGCCCCCCTTTCCCAAAGAAGTTTAAGCTAGAGATATCCATTTTTTTTGCTAGTGTCGCACTTCTGCATCTGTGGTGAAAGGTGGCGGAGCTAGACCGGTTTTGTCAGTCCATGAGACATCCCGAAAATCTGTCTGCTCACGTAAACATCTGTAGCGTTTGAACAGTTTCACCTACTATTATGACTCTCAGGAACACAAGGGGAGACTCTCACAAACACAATGGTGTTCACCGTTTTGCTCTACGGCCCCCACAAGTTTCAGGAGACTCGTCTGAAGTCGGAACCGTCAATGTGCCAACTTCTGTTTGGTAGTGTCCGAACCATTTGGGCTACAAACTAATGGGACCCCACTGTGAAAAGGGGAGACTCTAATGAACACGATGGTGTTCTCATCTGAAGGTTAGTGGTACTGGTTAAAAACAATGAATTTTTTTTTTTTTTTTTACATCTCCTACATTTAGGACAGACACTTCAAAACTTGTTTCTTATGATGTATTTTTTGACTGTCCTTTTTTGCCATTTATGAATGTGTTATTCAATGCGTTTCTAAGGGTGTTAGTAGTAAAGGCCAAAATCAATATTTTATCAAATAATTTTTCTATATATCCTAAGATCCTAACATTCCAAAATCAAATACCTAAATAATCCATAGTATGACCATCTTAAAACAATCCCATATGTCAGTTTAGTACCTCCCCCAACATATTTGACTCAAGAAATTTAACAACTACCAAAAAATTATATTACAATAAATAAAAGTGGCCACTTGATTTGCAAACTCATCAGATGTGCACTTTACTGCGCTACAGAAACAGCTAAACAAACAACAGCGCAGGGCATGCACATTAAATTAAGGGCCAGTACACTCAAAAACGTAAGTTTCTTAGATTTTCCCCAGACATCAAAAGTTATCCCCTGATGTGGTTTATGCATTTTTGTGAACACAGACACACTTGTCTAAATTGATAGGGCATGTGAAAGAAATGCTTTAACCACCCCCCAGCCACTTAGCTAAGTCACTATTTTTATACATGTACAATCGTGGCCAAATGTTTTGAGAATGACACAAATATTAATTTTCACAATGTCTGCTGCCTCAGATTGTATGATGGCAATTTGCATATACTCCAGAATGTTATGAAGAGTGATCAGATGAATTGCAGTTAATTGCAAAGTCCCTCTTTGCCATGGAAATTAACTGAATCCCCAAAAAACACTGCATTTCAGCCCTGCCACAAAAGGACCAGCTGACATCATGTCAGTGATTCTCTCGTTAACACAGGTGTGAGTGTTGACGAGGACAAGGCTGGAAGAATTCACTCTGTCATGATGATTTAGTTCAAATAACAGACTGGAAGCTTCAAAAGGAGGGTGGTGCTTGGAATCATTGTTCTTCTCTGTTAACCATGGTTCCTGCAAGGAAACACATGCCGTCATCATTGCTTTGCACAAAAAGGGCTTCACAGGCAAGGATATAGCTGCCAGTAAGATTGCACCTAAATCAACCATTTATCGGATCATAAGAACTTCAAGGAGAGCGGTTCAATTGTTGTGAAGAAGTCTTCAGGGCGCCCAAGAAAGTACAGCAAGGCCAGGACCGTCTCCTAAAGTTGATTCAGCTGCGGGATCGGGCACCACAGTACAGAGCTTGCTCAGGAATGGCAGCAGGCAGGTGTGAGTGCATCTGCACGCACAGTGAGGTGAAGACTTTTGGAATAGCCTGGCAGCAAAGAAGCCACTTCTCTCCAGGAAAAACATCAGCGACAGACTGATATTCTGCAAAAGGTACAGGGGTTGGACTGCTGAGGACTGGGGTAAAGTCATTTTCTCTGATGAATCCCCTTTCCGATGGGGCATCCAGAAAAAAGCTTGTCCGGAGACGACAATGTGAGCGCTACCATCAGTCCTGTGTCACGACAACAATAAAGCATCCTGAGACATTCACGTGTGGGGTTGCTTCTCAGCCAAGGGAGTGGGTTCACTCACAATTTTGCCTAAGAACACAGCCATGAATAAAGAATGGTACCAACACATCCTCCGAGAGCAACTTCTCCCAACCATAATGTGCTTTCGACAGTTTGGTGATGAACAATGCCTTTTCCAGCATGATGGAGCACCTTGCCATAAGGCAAAAGTGCTAACTAAGTGGCTCGGGGAACAAAACATCGATATTTTGGGTCCATGGCCAGGAAACTCACCAGACCTTAATCCCATTGAGAAGTTGTGGTCAATCCTCAAGAGGCGAGTGGACAAACAAAAACCCACAAATTCTGACGAACTCCAAGCATTGATTATTCAAGAATGGGCTGCCATCAGTCAGGATGTGGCCCAGAAGTTAATTGACAGCATGCAAAGGCAGATTGCAGAGGTCTTGAAAAAGAAAGGTCAACACTGCAAATATTGACTCTTTGCATCAACTTCATGTAATTGTCAATAAAAGCCTTTGACACTTATGAAATTATTGTAATTATACTTCATTATTCCATAGTAACATCTGACAAAAATATCTAAAGACACTGAAGCAGCAAACTTTGTGATAATTAATATTTGTGTCATTCTCTAAACTTTTGGTCACAACTGTACACCTGGCTAACTTTTAAAACAATTAACCATAATCCTCATACAGTAGCAATAGCCAGCAGCATACCACCCTGCATATCACTGCTGGCTTGCTTCTGAAGTTAATCAGGGTTGGTCCTGGTCAGTCCCTGGATGGGAGACCAGATGCTGCTGGAAGTGGTGTTGGAGTGCCAGTAGGAGGCACTCTTTCCTCTGGTTGAAAATATATCCAAATGCCCTGTGTAGGGTGCTGTCTTTCGGATGGGACGTTAAAYGGGTGTCCTGACTATCTGAGGTCATTAAATATCCCATGGCACTTCTTGTAAGAGTAGGGGTGTTAACCCCGGTGTCCTGGCTAAATTCCTGATCTGGCTCACAAAACATCACGGTCACCTAATAATCCCCAGTTTAYGATTGGCTCATTCACCCCCCTCCTCTCTCCTGTAACTATTCCCCAGGTTGTGGCTGTGAATGTGTTCTCAGTCAACTTACCTGGTAAAATAATGGATAAATAAATAGAAACTAATTGTCATAGCTATACACCATGCATGATGTAGTATGTATCTGCAGGTAGCTAAAGCTATCCAACTAGGTTCAATGTTAGCTAGCTAACAGTATGCTTTAACTTGCAATGAAAACAACTTTCTGACAAAATGAGAAACTTCTAATATCTGAAAATGCAGCTGGACTCTTACCCGTATACATGGATGAATGCTTCGCGGCAGACTGCAAACCMTTTCATTAAATAAGACGTCCTCTGTCATTTCCGTTTTGTTTGTACAGCTTGCTTGGCCCGTTGTGTCAAGTCACTCTGGTTCACATTGACCATGTGCAATGCCATAAGAATCATCAGATCTTTCTCCCTCTCTGTCATGGATGGTTGCCCTTAGTTTGAAGATGTAATTCGGAGATTACACAGCCTTCTGTGTTCTATTTTCGACTCCCTCTGCATTTGCAATCAAACGTCTGAATTTTCACACCCCTGAGTCAATACTTTGTAGAAGCACCTTTGGCAGCGATTACAGTCTTTCTGGGTACATTTCTAAGAGCTTTCCACACCTGGATTGTGCAACATTTTCCCATTATTATTTAAACAATTCTTCAAGCTCTGTCAAATCGGTTGTTGATCATTGCTAGACAGGTCTTGCTATAGATTTTCAAGTAGATTTAAGTCAAAACTGTAACACGGCCACTCAGGAGCGTTCACTGTCTTCTTAGTAAGCAACTCCAGTGTAGATTTGGCCTTGTGTTTTAGGTTATTGTCCAGCTGAACGGTGAATTCATCTCCCAGTGTGGTGAAAAGCAGACTAAACCAGGTTTCCTCTAGGATTATTTTTATCTTGAAAAACTCCCCGGTCCTTAACGATTACATACCCATTATAACATGATGCAGTCACCACTATGCTTGAAAATATGGAGAGTGATACTCAGTAATGTGTTGTATTGGATCACAGCCAAGTCACCATTGACATCATGGTGAAAACCCTGAGCGGTTTCCTTCCTCCCCGGCAACTTAGTTAGGAAGGACACCAATATCTTTGTAGTGACTGGGTATATTGATACACCATCTAAAGTGTAATTAATAACTTCAATGTCAGATTTTTCAATTTTTACCCATCTACCAATAGGTGCCCTTATTTGTGAGGCATTGGGAAACCTCCCTGGTCTTTGTGCTTGAACCTGTGCTTAAAATTCACTGCTTGACTGAGGGACCTTACAGATAATTGTATGTGTGGGGTACAGAGATGAGGTAGTCATTCAAAAATCATGTTAAACACTATTATTGCACATAGAGGGAGTCCATGCAACTTATTACGTGACTTGTTATGCACAGTTTTACTCCTGGACTTATTTAGGCTTTCCATAACAAAGGGGTTGAATACTTACTTACTGACTCAAGACATCTCAGCTTTTCATTTGTAATTAATTTGTAAAAATGTAAAAACGACTTTGACATTATGGGGTATTGTGTGTAAACACTGACCAAAACAATCTTAATTTTATCTATTTGAAGCTCTGACGAAGGCCAAGAAAACCAGAAACACTTTTCAATGAGAAAACAGAAATCCACTTTGGGTAAAACAAAAAATATATAGACTTCTGTTTTCAAGTAGGCTACGATGCAATACTTGTGATCATGTTAAGGAGAACAAAACTACTTAGCCTACATTTGAACACCCGTGCAGAAGCTTTGCTATTTGGCCTCTTCCCAATTATGTAGCCTAGTTTTGTTGTTTGGCTACTTGAAGAGAACTATGTCCTATCACTCGCAGCCCACCTCTTCCAGTGTATTGTGGGAAAGTGTGCATCGAATTCTACTAGACGAAGATCCAAAATCAGCATGACATCCTGGCATTTAAACCATACCCGATTTTTGAGAATGTACATACTATAACTATACTTCTATTTTCGCATTACTGAGAATGCGTCATGTCCAATTGCATTGTTTCCTGCTATTCATTGATTTCGGTMGCACATCCCCATATCTAATTGATCAGCTGTTGTCAAAGCCGAAATGAACGACATCCAGGCATTTAAAGTATGCTCGATTTTGGAAATGTTGCATACTATTCAACATAATTTTTTCGTATACTCAAATGGCCTACTATTTAGGACGCAAGTATGGGTATTCGGACACAGCTACTGTCTGTCAGCACATTTCCCAGGCCTCTCTCTCTCTCGCTGTGTGTGTGTGTGTGTGTGTGTGTGTGTGTGTGTGTGTGTGTGTGTGGTGTGTGTGTGTGTGTGTGTGTGTGTGTGTGTGTGTGTGTGGTGTGTGTGTGTGTGTGTGTGTGTGTGTGTGTGTGTGTGTGTGTGTGTGTGTGTGTGTGTGTGTGTGTTGTGGACTCACTGACATCCTCAGACAGAGGGGGAACTCATAGATGTGTTCGCAAGTGTTCTTGCTACTCGGCATACAGAAGCAAAACTCAAAGTCAAAGCTTTTGAGCAGTTCTCTCTGAGTAGTGCCTCTCAATCATCGCAGTTCTCTATGGGCATGTCTCCTACGGTGAACTCAACACTGAGAGAGGGGAAGGATGGTGAGATAAAGGCAGAAAGAGAGGGGGGGGGGCGGGGGAGGGGAAAGAGGCAATTTCTTGGGATTAAAATGCATCTTCTCTTTGTAGGTTAGAGTTAGACTTCTGTGTAAATTGAGGGTTAGGTTTTAGACTTATGTGTACATTTTGGGTAGGGTTACAGACTTTGTGTAAGATTGGGGGTTAGGGTTAGACTTCTGTGTAAAATGGGATTAGGGTTACAGACGTCCTTGTGAGTTTAATGGTTAGACTTACGTGGCGCCAACTTGTCTTAGCCGGAGGAAGGCAGGGGTGAACTGGTAGCGGACAAACCTCCGCGGCATTTCGATCAATGACGCTTGTATCTCCTGCTTATCGATCAGACAGACAGACAGACAGACAGACAGACAGACAAGACAGACAGACAGACAGACAGACAGTACAGAGCAGACAGACAGACAGACAGACAGACAGACAGACAGAACAGACAGACAGACAGACAGACAAGACAGACAGACAGACAGACAGACAGACAGACAGACAGACAGACAGACAGACAGACAGACAGACAGACAGACAGACAGACAGACAGACAGACAGACAGACAGACAGCAGACAGACAGACAGACAGAACAGACAGACAGACAGACAGACAGACAAGACAGACAGACAAGACAGACAGACAGACAGACAGACAGACAGACAGACAGACAGACAGACAGACAGACAGACAGACAGACAGACAACAGACAGAACAGACAGACAGACAGACAGACAGACAGACAGACAGACAGACAGGACAGACAGACAGACAGACAGACAGACAGACAGAACAGACAGACAGACAGACAGACAGACAGACAGACAGACAGACAGACAGACAGACAGACAGACACAGACAGACAGACAGACAGACAGACAGACAGACAGACAGACAGACAGACAGACAGACAGACAGACAGAACAGACAGACAGACAGACAGACAGACAGACAGACAGACAGACAGACAGACAGACAGACAGAACAGACAGACAACGACAGACAGCAGACAGACAGACAACAGACAGACAGACAGACAGACAGACAGACAGACAGACAGACAGACACAGACAGACAGACAGATCAGACAGACGAGACAGACAGCCAGACAGACAGACAGACAGACAGCAGACAGACAGACGACAGACAGACAGACAGACAGACAGACAGACAGACAGACAGACAGACAGACCAGAACACCAGACCAGACGACGAGCAACAGACAGACAGACAGACAAGCCAGACAGACAAGACAGACAGACAGACACGACAGACAGACAGACAGACAGACAGACAGACAGACAGACAGGAGATAACACTCAAAGGCAACACTCGTCATAATAGGCCAATCAGACCCCTGTGTGTGTGTGTGTGTCTCACCTGTATGAGGAGGTTTGGTGATTTCGAACAGCACTGTGCCTGTCTCCATGTCTCTGATCTTGAACCTGGTGAAGTCAATGCTGTACACATTCTCACCTGGCCCACATAAGTAGTCTGATAGAGGCAGAGGGAGGGGGGAAAGAGAGAGGGAGAGAGAGGGGGTGTTGAGGGAGGGAAAAGGAGAGAAAGAGAGGATGTTAATATAAACACAATTATATACTATTTTTTTTTTTTCGTTATAGAAGAAAGGAAGTCTTCGTCTACTGATCCTCTGTTTCTGTAAAGTCTTTAAATAAATGGTTGCCAATGCTGAGTGCATAACAATAACCCTGAGGATCACACATACAGTGTAAATAGGTTAGGTTACTAGGAATACACAGGCAGGAGATTACCAAAGCAATATTCTATCTTTATTTACATCTTATTTAAACAGGGACATCCATTGAGACCAAGGCTTCTTTTACAAGGGAGCCCGGCACACAATCATATAAATTCACAATACCAAAGTAAAGAAAAACAATATTTACAAGAAATGTAAGAAAAGTAACTTACAAAATCCAATCATGAAAAACAAACACATTCCTCAACCAGCCGTCTGAACTGCCCCTAGTGGCACCAAAACAATCAACTTTAGAGAGTTCTGGAGATCATTCCACAAGTAAGGTGCAAAAAAACGAAACCTAACTCTGTGGAGACCGAAGGGATCTCCAAAGTTAGYCATGCCTGTGATCGCGTCTGGTGACTCAAATGTCTGTCATTCAATAATGAAGTAAGGATTTTAGAAACAAAAAGAGAGCGGCGCATTGATCTGCGAGTTTTAAGAGAGGTCCAGCCTACTTTCTGATACAGAATTCAGTGATGTGTACGGAACCTATCACCCGCAATAAAGGATAGTGCATTATGATAAACTGTGCCCAATGGCTTAAATACAGTGACAGCTGCATTCATATAGACAATATCGCCATAATCTGAAGCCGGAATGAATGTCGACTGAATTATTTGTTTTCTGCTATTTAACGAAAGGCATGCCCTATTCCTATAAACGAGGCCCATTTTAATTCGTAACTTCTTAACCTATTCATCAATATGSTTTTTGAAAGATAGCTTTTCATCAATCCAGATACCCAGATATTTACCCTGAGTGCACAAAAAATTAACAACACCTTTCTAATATTGAGTTGCGCATTGATTCCCTTCAAATTAGGGACTGATTTAGACCTGGGACATAAGTGTGTGCAATTAATTATGAGATAGAAAAGAAAACCAGCAGTCTCTGGATCTCGTATGGTAAGAGTTGAGTACCCATGATGACATTATGCTGTGTTCAAAACAACTGGGAAGTCAGAACTTGTAAATCTCCGACTTCYGACTTCAGTGTGTTCAAGACAACTCGCAACTGGAAAAAGTTGTTTTAACCGGTCATCCAACTCGGGAATTCCAGGTGGGGAACTCGAGTCTATTTCTAGAGCTCCGACTTTCCGACCTGATTATCTCTGACTTTATGATTTGATCTATTTCTTTTCCCCAGTTGTCCCAGAGTTCCCAGTTGTCTTGAAAGCACAATTATTGAATTTTTATGGACAAAAGAGCAAGATTATTTGTATTCGTCAAATGGTAGCTAAGTATCGATTATCATGTCACCAGAATAAGATTTCCTTTATTGGAAAGGACCATCAAGCTCATCACCTTGCACTTTCACCACACTGTGAAGTTCATCATTACTTATTTTATCTGTAGCCTAATAAACTGCATGCTTTCCCGATGAGTCGTAGTGGGAGGAGCACACAACAATATTTGCGCATAAAAGAGTTTCCACTGACATTTCTCGCATAATTAATTTTACCGACACAAAAAGATCCCACCATGTATTTTGTTTTGTCGACATTCGTACACATTTTCTGTTTCCATCAGGCCTGTCATATTTTGTTTCCGACATGTAATATACTTGCATAAAAAGGTTGGATGGAAACCTGGTTAGCGATAATAAAAAGTACGGGGCCCAAACTCGACCCTTGGTGGACACCTTTGGTAATATCTTGCAAACGTGATTTAACACCATCAGAAGAAACACATTGTGTCCTGTCTGTCAGGTAGTTTTAAAACCAATTGCAGGCTGCAAATCAGACAGTCTACGAATTAAAGGCTCAGTGCAGTCAAAAATGTGATTTTTCCTGTGTTTTATATACATTTTCAAACTATGAGGTTGGAATAATACTGTGAAAGGGATGATAATGCCCTTTTACTGTAAGAGCTCTTTGAATGGAGTTTTGGTCACACCAGGCAGTAAATGAGTTAATAGACCAATAAGAAGCATCTCTGCCAAAAACAGCTAGGTTTCAGTTTTCCCATCCCTAACCCCACCACTCACAGACCGTTCTAGCAAAATTCTTGCTTGAGAAATTGTTTTTTGCTAAAAAAAGCTATTTTTATTTTTCACTATTTTAATTGAAAACAATCAATCAGTAAGGTACTTAAATGAGAATTCCTCGATTTGTATTAATCAGTATTTTTGATGTAAATGGCATGTTATAGAAGGTTAGACAGTTTTCTTACAATCTCACTTGTTTTTGAGAAACTTACCCCACCAGCAATTGACCTCCTTAGCCTCCTTCTGGAGTTCCAGGTCATCCAAAAAACATAAATAAAGGCTCCAAATACACCCAAATACGTCCTTTAACAAACAACAAAGTTCTCAGTATCGTGACCCAGGACTTTAGATCTTGTACACATGAAATTGTGTCATACCGAACGTTATAATCCATTTAGTTGAACTTAAGTGATCATTTGTAAATAAGGGGTATGCTACCGGCACAGGTACTAGGTAGCTAGCTAGCTAGTAACGTTGTCATTCACTCACTTACAAGATCAGCCAGGCGATGACAAGGGGACTGAAGTAATTTTTGCTGAATATTGTGGAAATTGGTTCACCGATATGTAATCCCAACATCGGACAATGCAATGATAAAACCTAGCTAGTCCGATAACTTTTCACAGACTTCCTTTGGATGACCCAGATTTACTGAAGCTTTGGCTAGTTGTTCTGCAAAGATGCATAAACACTCCCATCCACAGACTTTGTGTGTTGGATCTATGGGTTTGTAGTGAGCATTTCGCCGTTGACGACTTCTGATAATGACAACAAGAAAAATCCTTGGTAAAAAAAACATATTTGAAGAAAACAGCTACACCAACTGTTGAAGGATGTCCCGTGCCTGTCTAGGACCAGCAGAAATTCTAATTGAGCTAAGAGATATGTTATAAAGTTAGCTAGCTACCTACCTAGCTAGCTAATAAAGTAACATCACTGATGAAAAGGGGGACCACTGAGTCTGTGTGGTTTAGCTTAAGTTAGCTAAAAGTTTGCTTGCTACATAGCCAGCCTCGCAAGTGTGTGTTTTGGGATAGTGTAGCTAGCTATTTTCAGGTTGTTTTGTGCTTCGCTATTGTTATATAATTTTGCCAAACATGTAATTTGCTAACGTTAGGTGACCTAGGGCGCCTTCACATATTCCCTGTATGATTTGGATCCTGTAGCTTTTATTTGGTTACCCTGATCGGCTTTCGTTCTATTACAACAATTTATTTTAAATACATTTACATTACATTTTCGGGACTGTGAAAAGTGCTTTATAAATTATATACAGTTATTAAGTAATGAGTCATTAGTCCATGTCCTTAGTAGAGTGACCTTCAAATGTCATATTTTACACTTCAATCAATAACACAATAGAAAACGGAAAAAAAGAAACATCTGTGTACAGTGTGGGCAAATGTAGAAGAGTAGGGAGGTAGGTGTAACGAGTATTACCGAAGGTGGCTTCCCTTCCTGTTCGAGTGGCGCTCGGAGGTCGTCGTCGCCGGTCTACTAGCTGCCACCGATCCCTTTTTCCTTTTCGTTTGGTTTTGACTAATTGATTTCACCTGTTTATTGTTTGGTTGTTAGGGTGGTGCTATTTAAGTTCGTTTAGCCCGTTTCTGTTTGTGCGGGCTTGTCTTTCTGTTTTGTATGAGGTTGTTCGTTCATTTTGGGGTTTTCCACAGTCTGGATTTATTTTCCAGTGTGTACTTTATTCAAGTCGTATTTTTACGCCAATGTTTTGACGTTACCAGTTGTTCTTCTGGTTGGACATTAAAGAGTGGTTTTTCCCCATATCTTTGCTCTCTGCGCCTGACTCCTCACAATTGTCCTCATTGATCGTAACAGTAGGCAATAAATAGGCCATAGAGGCAAAATAATTACAATTTAGCATTAACACTGGAGTGATAGATGTGCAGATGATGATGTGCAAGTAGAGATACTGGGGTGCAAAAGAGCAAAAGGGTAAGTAATAATACGGGGATGAGGTAGTTGGGTGGGCTATTTACAGGTGGGATGTGTACAGGTGCAGTGACCGGTAAGCTGCTCTGACAGCTGATGCTTATAGTTAGTGAAGGAGACATAAGACTCCAGCTTCAGTGATTTTTGCAGTTCGTTCCAGTCATTGGCAGCAGCGAACTGGAAGGAAAGGCGACCAAAAGAAGTGTTGGCTTTGGGGATGACCAGTGAAATATACCTGCTGGAGCGCGTGCTACGGGTGGGTGTTGCTATGGTGACCAGCGAGATGAGATAAGGCWGGGCTTTACCTAGCAAAGACTTATACATGACCTGGAGCCAGTGGGTTTGGCGACGAATATGTAGTGAGGGCCAGCCAACGAGAGCATACAGGTCACAGTGGTGGGTAGTATATGGGGCTTTGGTGACAAAACGGATGCCACTGTGATAGACTACATCCAGTTTGCTGAGTAGAGTGTTGGGGGCTATTTTGTAAATTACATCGCCGAAGTCAAGGATCGGTAGGATAGTCAGTTTTACGAGGGTATGTTTGGCAGCATGAGTGAGTAGAATGCTTTGTTTTGCCGAATAAAGCTGATTCTAGATTTTAATTTGGATTTGGAGATGTCTTTCTTTTAATGTGAGCATCTGGAAGGAGAGTTACAGTCTAACCAGACACTAGGTTATTTGTTTAGTTATGTCCACATATTCTTAAGTTCAGAACCGTCCAGGAGTAGTGATGCTGACGAGGGTAGGTGTGGTGGGCAGCGATCGGTTGAAAAGATGCCACTTAGTTTTCTTCATTTAAAGAACAGTTGGAAGGCCATCGGAGTGAGTGTTTATGACACTTGAAGCACTACCGTCTTGGACGGTTGTTTTAACACCACGTGTTGTCCAAAGAAGGCTCAGAAGATATCGTACCTTGCCTATACAGAATAGTGGTGTCGCTTCCGCGATAGAGGTGGATCACAGAATCACACCAGCAGCAAGAGCGACATCATTTGGCTAGTGATTTATACAGAGAAAAGAGTCGGCAAGAATTGAACCCTTGGCACCAACATAGAGACTGCCAGAGGTCCAGACAACAGGCCCTCCGATTTGACAACTGAACTCTATCAGAGAAGTAGTTGTGAACCAGGCGAAGCAGTCATTTAGAAGCCAGGCTATTGAGTCTGCCGATGAGAATGTGGTGATTGATGCGAAAGCCTTGCCAGGTCGATGAATACTGGCTCACAGTATGTCTTTTATCGATGGCGGTTATGATATCTTTAGGACCTTGAGCGTGGCTGAGGTGCACCATGACCAGCTCGAAACCAGACTGCATAGTGGAGAAGGTACGGTGGGATTCGAATATGGTCTGTGATCTGTTTGTTAACTTGGCATTCAAGATTTGAAAGGCAGGGTAGGATAGATTATAGGTTTCTGTTAGCAGTTTTGGTCTGGAGTGTCTTCCCTGTTGAAGAGGGGAATCGACCGCGGCAACTTCAATCGTTGGGAATCTCAGCACGATACGAAAGAGAGGTTTGAACAAAGCTAGTATAGGGGTGCAACAATTTCGGCGGAATAATTTTACGAAAGAGAGGTCCAGATTTTGCAGCTCTTTCAGAAATCAGCTATCTGGATTTGGGTGCAAGGAGAAACGGGGCGGCGTCGGCAAGTTTGCAGTGAGAGGTGCAGTCTGTTGACCGAGGTAGGGTAGCCAGGTGGAAAGCATGGCCAGCCGTTGAAAAATGTTTATTGAAATTCTCAATTATCGCGGAGTATCGGTGGTGACAGTGTTTCCTAGCCTCAGTGCAAGTGGGCAGCTTGGAGAGGATGGTTGCTCTTATTCTCCATGGACTTTACAGTGATCCAGAAACTTTTGGGAGTTAGTGCTACAGGATGGCAAATTTCTGTTTTGAAAAAGCTGGCCTTTGCTTTCCTAACTGCCGTGTATATTGAGTTCCTAACTTCCCTGAAAATTGTTTAATATCGCGAGGGCTATTTCAATGCTAAATACAGTACGCACAGGATGTTTTTGTGCTGGTCAAGGGGCAGTCAGGTCTGGAGCTGAAACCAGCTATATCTGTTCCTGGTTCTTTTACATTTTTTGAATGGCATGCTTATTATGATGGTGAGGGAAAGCTCTTTATAGAATAACCAGGGCATCTCTACGTGACGATGAGGCAATATCCTTCCAGGATTACCCGTGCCAGGTTGATTAGAAAAGGCTCTGCTCGCTGAAGTGTTTTGTGGGAGCGTTTGACAGTGGATAAGGGCGTGGTCGCCTTGGACCGCTGACCCATTACGCACGCAGGCAAGAGGCAGTGATCGCTGACGATCCTGGTTGAAGACAGCCAGAGTCTATTTGACGAGGGCAAGGTTGGTTAGGATGAATATCTATGAGGGCACTGCACGTCGTACGGACTTTGGAGTTGTACCTGGTGGATTTTTATGATAAAGTTGTGTTGAGATTGAGAACATCAAGCTTAGATTGTAGCTGATGGCCGGAGTCGTCTAAGCATGTCCCATAGTAGGTCACCTAACAGCACGTAGCTCTGAAGATAGGATGGGGGGCAATCAATGCAACATATGGTGTCCTGGGCACAGCTGGGATCAACAATAATAAATACAGAGGGAAAATAATCCTTGCACCAACAAGGAAATGTGGAATTATTCTGGATTATAATTCATTTATTAATCTTATTTATTTTATTTGTTGATCTATTTTTCATTAGGGCAAATCAAGTCTGAAATTACCAAAATGGGACATAAACTTTATAAGCCTTTTTAAAACGTAAACATACACTACCAGCGTTTTGCATTTCAAGGACTCAGAAAACAAAAAGAGGATCAAATGAACATCCTAAATCTGTAGCTAAAGACACCATAGATAGTCAAGATATTTAACTAAAACTTGCATGAAAATAATCAACTGTCTAAATATGTATGCTGGGAATGTAGTGTGATAGTGTACAGTGCATGTAGATAGAGTAACTTTCTAAATATTTACCCTCTTAGAACTTGAACTCCACGTGCGAACCTGCGGCAGAAGCCAAGGTCAAAATCTACTCACGCCCACCCACTCGGGCCTAAGGAAACTGGTGGTCGACTTCGATAGCAATAAGTTGTTCACGTCACAGGCGCTTACAGAACATCATCATCGGAAAAATAGGACCCACCCTGAGCCTACACTCCATAAAACCTGAATGAGAAAGAAGCCTTGTTACGAAATGTTTGCAAAGCAACATATGCTGTTCTCAGATATTATCTACTTATACCTATAGTTTTATACATTTAATACAATTTATAGAGATGTATAAATATTTTGTATGGAAAGCTTTGAATTGTTAATACTTTCACATTTTTGCATATTGTGGTCAACAAATTCATTATTGTAAAGGAATTTATTGACAATATAAGTGCTACACACCTTTTTAATTAAATACATGGAAAATAACATATTTCTATTATTTCGGGCTCTTCTTTTTTGTCAAAGAAAATCCACAAATTTGTTGCGGATTAAGAAATCTGTTCAAGTAAGCTTAATAATGTAAGATTTGTGTTAGGGTTATTGATACCAGTAAGTGGCCTATGTTGCTAAATTATGTAATTGACAATGCATACATTTTCATTATGGCCAAATCAAGTCTGACATTTATAGGGAAATTACACATTTAAAAGCCTAATTAAACCTGAATACACTATCAATTTGCATTTTCTTGATGTGCAGGAAAAATTATCAGTTAACAAAAAGATGATCAAATTAAAGATAACTACATCTGTGATGAAATGGCATAATGGTTACTAGTACTATTTGTATACTTAGCCTTTGCGGTAACTGCTATTCATTAAAAGCCGATTGGATTATACTATATACAAATATTTTAATACCCATAAAAAGGTTTATATGCCCATTTATTATTTAGACAGACTCAGCTTTACAGAAGTCCCGCCAGTCTAAGCCTATGAACCCTGTGTCAAAACAAATTGTTGCAAGGAGAAAAGTATTAACGCAACATGACCAAATAGGACTGATAAGTATCTTTTGGCAAATACTTAGCCAATTTCCTTGCAGGACAAAAGTTCACCTCATCTTCTTGAACAGCTCTGAAATAGGAAGACAGTGTTCCTGCATTAAAGGAGGTAAAAAGTTGGCAGCTAGCTAGAGATACAAATCGGAACTTCCACGACTGAGATAAACGCAGTCAGCGTTTTAAAGCGTCAAAAAACAAAGAGATTGCCAACACCCTTATCTGGAAAATAGTCAAGTCTATCAATGAATGCGACAAAGCCACAGGTACATCTTATCCAGCTTGCAACATTTGGTTCCTTGGAATGTGGGAACATATGTTTTGGTTTTCACATTCATTGTAGGGAACGAAGCCATGTGTTTTCCTAACCGAAACGTAACATTTTTTAAATGTTCTGAGAACAGAAGTAAAAATGTTGCCTGTTCTGGGAGTTATCTTTGTACGGTTTCAGGGACGTTCAGAGAATGTTGTGCTCTGATTCCTGAAAGTTTTCCTGCGAGAGCGTTTTTTAAACACTCTGAAAAGGATTTTTTGAATAACTTCCTAAAAAACTTCACTGAATGCTTTTTCAAAAATACTTTTCATAACACTGGACCTGACTTATTTCGGGGTTAACTTTTGTTGAACTTCCAATCACAGATTCCAAAGATTGGCCATATCAAGTCGACGTGTGTTTGTCTTGTCCCGTCCTGTCCGTGTAAATATAGTTTTTCCTGGGGTTTTTTCGTATATATTTTAATATCACTTGGTTCTATCTACGGGGACTGCAATATACTCTCCTCGCCTCCACTCAATATGTACTTCTTATCTGTCACGCAATGTTACGATCTGCTATTTTATAACAAACCCGATACCACCATCAAAAAGGCTAGCCAGCTAGCTGGCTTGACTAGCTTTAGTCAGTTAGCCCATTGCTAGGCCATCGTCCACTTGGCTTAGCTGAAAGAGGTCCATCTAAGCCATCTTTGGGCTACAATACTATTTTGCCAATTGGCCTGGACCCCCGCCGACCATCACGACTGGACTACCAACGTAATCCGCCCGAGAGGGTTCTTTCAAATGGCTTCCTCCGTCGCGACTGTCCCCTGAATGCCTCCACCCACAATAGCCTGCTAGCCGCTGGCCCGCTAGCTGTCTTAGAGCAACATCGGACTGTTAGCTTAAGAAGCCCCCATCGGACAAATTCTTTGTCCACTATACCTATTTTGCCAATTGGCCTGGTTTTACCACACGGAGCCCTGCTGTGATCCGGCTGCCGACGTGACAGCACGAGGGGCCACAACCGACTTCTTCCGTCGCAACGTTCCTCTAAGGCCCTTCTGCTAGCTTGCTAGCCCCGGCCCGCTAGCTGCCTGAAGCTCACTCACTGGAACTTCCTATTTGAATCACTCGGCTACGGCATGCCTCTCCTAATGTCAATATGCCTTGTCACATTGCTGTTTTGGTTAGTATATTAATTGCCTTATTTCACTGTAGCAGCCTCTTTTAGCCACGCCCAGCCCACGGTGCGGTGCGTCTATAGGCATGCGGCAACGTAGAGACTTGTTTCTGGAGAGTGTGGATTTTTAAAGTAGAAGCTCACAAATTGTTTGGGCACAAAACCTGTGATAGTGTAAAACAGAACTCTAAGGCTATCTCTGAGTAGATTGCCAACTCCGCCCCCTTTGGCAGTTCATCTTATCGGAAATGTTAACTGTAGTTATGGATGGACATTCAGGGTTTTTGGTGGTCTTCCTAAGCCAGGATGTTAGACACAGCTTGGACATCCGTTGCCAAGGAGTCAGTGCTAGGCAGTTGCAAATAAAACAAACTTAGGGAGGAGGCTTCTAATGCTAACATGCATGAACCAAGGCTTTTACAGTTAAGAAGAACGTCAACAAATGCAGAGCGGCCTGAGGGGAATGAAGAGTGGCAGCTGGGGCACTTGCAGGCCTGGATTTAACCTCCACATCACCAGAGGAACAGAGGAGGAGTAGATAAAGGGTACGCGCTAAAAGGGCTTAAAATAATCTGGTCTGTCTAGTAAGTTCAGAACAGAGAGTAAAAGGAGCAGGTTTCTGGACACGGTAGAATAGATTCAATATTAATGTAACAGACAAAAGGTATGGTAGGATGTTGAATACAGTGGGGGTAAACCTGTTGCATAGAGTTTGACGACTGAAAGAAATATTGTCTCTAGAAATATTCATTTAAACCAGTGATGTCACATCGCCATGTGTGGAGCGTGGAACTAAAGTGTTAAACTAAGGCGTTATTGAGCAGGCTAGAGGCTTCTACATGCAAGTGTTTGTGAAAGTGGGGAAAAATCAACGGCCCCAAACATTTATAACTAACCAAAAACAGCAATGTACAAGGCCATCATTGCATAGGCGAGCGAGCTGCGGAGAGGCTATTGCGTAGCCGATACGTTTGATCATAGGAAGTCCAGTGAGTGGCCTTCAGGCAGCTAGCGTGGCCGCGCTAGCAAGCTAGCAGCAGGGCCTTAGAGGAACGTCAGTAAAATAAGTTACTCCACATAAGTTATCGTCTTAGCTGGCCAGCGAAGACACTTACTCATTCTGCGACCGGAAAGGCAAAGAAGGAAACCAGAGAAAGGTCGTTGTGTCCCTCGTGCTGTCACTCGCAAGACACGGATCAGCAGGGCTTCGTGTGAGGTATAATTAAACCAGGTCCAATTGGCCAAAATAGTTAGAGTGGCCCCAAAGAAAAGAATTTGTCCATGAGCTTCTTAAGGCTAACAGTTGCATCCCGGATGTGCTCTAGACAGCTAGCGGGCCATGCGTGCTTAGCAGGCTAGTGGGGTGAGCATTCAAGGGGACGTCGGCACGGAACGGACGCAGTTGAAAGAACCCTCCGGGCGGATTACGTTGGTAGTCCATCGTGATGGTCGGGCGGGAGAGGGGAGGTTAGGCGGGAGGGCGCGCAGCGAGGCAGGCGCGAAGAACTCAAGGCCGTGGCATTATTGCCAGGTCTCAATTGGCCAATAATCAAGGTATTGTAGCCCCAAGGATGGCTGAATGGACCTCTTCGGTCTAGCAGAAATGGCCTCACTCGCCCTTCAGCAGGATGGCCTATGCAAGCAATGGGCACTCTAACTGACTCAAAAAAGCTAGTAGCCAGCTAGCTGGCAGCTTTTGCGATCGTGATGGTTCGGGTTCTTTATATTAAAAATAGCAGCATCCTTACCACATTGCTGACACTTCGCTCAACGCGTGAGCAGAAGAGCTATATTGAGTGAGTAGGCAGGAGAGTCAATATATTGAGTCCGGTAGATAGAAAGTGATAATTAAAATATATACGAAAAAAAAAAACCAAGGAAAAAACATCTATATAACACAGGAACAGGACGGGACAAGTAACAAAACCACACGCTCCGACTGCGCAGCATATGCCATCTTGTAATCTGTGATTGCGAGTTCAAAAAAAGTTAACCCCAAAAAGTCTGCAGTTTGTTATGAAAAGTTATTTTTTGGAAAACATTCACTGACTAAGGTTTTTAGGGGGGGAAGTTATTTCAAAAAATCCATTTCCAGAAAAGTGTTAATTCCTCAAGAATCCAATATTCCTCCTTCCTCGCCACCCCTGTCTTTACCATTCGCTTCCTTCCGTTCGCTCAGAAATCCTTGCAATTGCCGTCCCTTGTTCAAAATGTGTAGGGAGAGGTAAAATCATAGTTTCTGTCACGATCGTGTGGGAAGGAGGAGGCACAAGGAGAAGACGGCCACCAAACAAGTCTCTCTGTGAAAGCACCTTCCTGGAGAAAACATGAACGAAAATAAAAAGACAACATCGTAAACCTTTTAATTAATATCCCAGAACAAAGGCCAAAACATACTGAACGAACATTCTCGTTCTAGCAACGAAACTAACATTTAGAAAAAAATGTAACGAATATCCTTATCACCATGTACTATAGACCACAACAACAAAACATTACACAACAAGTTATACTCTACCAAATTGATGAAATAGGTCGACTAACCAAAAAACAAAGCGAATCGTATACCCAACAAACTTTCCCAAAGGGATAATTGACCACCAGAAAACATAGCGAGTAGCCAACAAGAACGTAAAACAAGACAAATAAAAGAACTACCCAACAAAAGACCCTACTTGCCTATGGCGTACCTAAAATCTCAAAGATTAACTGCTTGGACCAACCTATTTCAATAGAACAATAACGGGGGAACATTGACTATTTTACATCGGAATTAAAAGATGGACAAGCTGGTGCGTCTTGATGTGGTGGCAAACATCAATCTCTTAGGGCTATCCATAGATCTTAACTGCTATACCCAGACTGGACATTGCGTTATCTCCATCGTCCTGAACAATATGTTTACTCCGATTATGTGCGCGCATTATCTCATCTACAGATCGTACAACACCTCGACCAACTATTATTTAACACTCCTTAATGCAGAACCCACTTGAATCCCTTATTATCAAAGACGCGACACCATCATCACATAAACTAGAGCAAGGGTGCCCAACACTCCTCTAATCTTGTCACGCAGCGAAATCTAAGTATTTTGCCAAAAAGAATTACTTATCAGTCCTATTTGGTCCGCATTTGGTTGCTGGACCAACTTCAATACTTTTCTTCCTTTGCCCCCCAAAAACTTAGTAATTAGTATCAACCAGAAAGTGATATCTAATTAAAAAAGCTTTCAAGAGCTGCGTGCGGACTTCTAGTATACAAGTTCGGAAGCTACGTGGGTGTCTAAATAATAAAGCAATGGCGAAATCGAGATATTGAACATAATTGTCAATGTGCATCATTTCATAGATATTATTTGTATACTAGCACTAATAATATACGAGTGGTATAAATCCAAATAGACTGTGCTCAACATATGATAATGCAGATTACGTCGAGAACTAAGTAGTTATGCTAACATAATGAAGAAACGTCGCGAGTATTGTGGTAGAGACCATAGTATAACCCAACTCTTATCGATATCAATCCAAAATGGATAGTATAAAGCGTGCCAAGTATGTGATCAACTCTTATTACCGGTTACTATGATATATTCCTGCAGGTAGTTCAGGATAAACTGTGCGAAGAGTGTCGATAAGTGATGTGATCAAGTCGAGAGAGGAATTTCTAACACTAGCTTAGTCAAAATTGTCAATAATGTCGGCCACCGACCTATATCAATGGAGAAATGTCAGACTTGATTTGCCCCTAATGAAAAAATGGTATGCATTAGTCTTACCAGAGAAAATAGACATACGGACTCTGTAGAACGAATATATGACACCATCTTTAACTGTATCAATCAACCATAACAGCCAAATACTCTAACATTATCAATAGATGGAACTGCCTATACGATCCATGTGAACAACACAGGAACCTCTCCTGATTGAAACAATCACCCAACCACATATATCTATGGGAATTTTAGCTATTTGGACAGATGAAACACGAAAGAAGCCGACCGAGAAAATAAGAAATATGTTATTTTCCAATGTATTTATTTGAAAAAGGTGGCAGTCATGATTAAGCTATCTGAGATATGTCAACACTAAAGGAATCTCTATTTGTACAGATGCCGTGAATCCGGGACATTTTGTTGACAGAACCATGATAGGTGGCTAAAAGATGAGTCGGAAAGCCATTGACCAGGTCTATGAATATTGGAGTACTATCCACATATCGATACATGCTTTCCAGTAACAAACAATATTATGGCGTATTACATCCGATTATCGTAGGACCTATAAGACAAATGGGTCAGTAGGAGAATGTGTGATAACAAACTACCTCTGAGTAAGCCAGTAAGTGACTGCATATACTATAACCAGACGATGCAACGTATGCAAAGATAATTCTACTGGCATATGAGGATACATTTCGAACGTAAAACAAGAGCATACTTCTTTACTCATCAAGGTAATTTAATGCTAAAGTGTGGACTCAGAGGTGATGGGTCGTGTACTCTGCTTTCTTTTTAACACTTGCAGGACTAGTAATCAAAACCATTTTTTGTATACCAATGGCTAGCCACTTGAACGATGAACACATAATCAAACGTGTATTCGTGAATCACGAAATACTACGTAGCCACCACACACATGATCATTTAAACTCCACAGTTTACGACAATCCGCAAGTGACATGTAGATCCCTGCCGGTATATAGAAATGAGCTCACGAGCTTTTGACATGTCGAGTCTTAGCGCTAGCCCCACTGGTTC
Organism: Salvelinus sp. IW2-2015; assembly: GCF_002910315.2. NCBI lineage: Eukaryota > Metazoa > Chordata > Actinopteri > Salmoniformes > Salmonidae > Salvelinus > Salvelinus sp. IW2-2015. Next base: position 45,663,366 of record NC_036842.1, read on the forward strand.
CACTCGATGTACTAATAATGTAGAAGATCGTCAGAAGAGAGAGTAAAGTAATGAGTAAGTAGTATATGATGATAGTTATGTTTCCAGTCTTCTATAATTCATGCTCATCCACATGTCCACCTTGAGAAGGCATCGCACACAGCGACTTTATATCACCCAGCATACATATTAATCTTCTCAGACAAGTATGTAGTTATTTTTTAATTGGATAAGATTCATAGCAAAATATCAATATGAGCGTGATCTAATCTGAGGTGGTCTAGATCATCGTGTAGCTCTACACAGTATAGTGCTAGGTATCCTCTACAGTCTTTCTCTCACAAAGTTGCACTCTTTTGTTCTGAGTGCGTGAATTGGAACCACAAATGCCTACCTGCAGCTGACATGATGCTTGATGTTATAAACTAAATTCAGTGTGTAGGCCTCCTTCTCTTTAGCACTATCGAAAATATTGTCAATGTGGCTGCCACAACCATATATATTTCTAATATATGATCAGTAGAGCTCATGATCTCCTGCCTAATGCACACATCCAAATAAACCCCTGACTTGTTGTCCAAGCACTATATAATACCAACTAAACAAAAATATAATTTAGAGTAAAATTAATAAAATAGAATGTGATAAACTCAGAATGTAATTCACCGATTTCCTGTTGATTTTCCAGCGTTTATGGTATATATCCTCTCCTCTTCTTAGTAAAGCGAACAACGAACGTCAAATAAATAGTATACTATTCCCTCTGATAGTCTGTTGGTCTTGAGTATATATTGGATTTCCTTAATTACTATACTGATTATTACCACATAATTCCTGCTCTCAGATGCCATCTATTTCATTTGAAGTGCACCAGCCCCTCCTGCAGCAAAGCACCCCCACAACATGATGCTGCCACCCCCGTGCTTCACGGTTGGGATGGTGTTCTTCGGCTTGCGAGCGTCCCCCTTTTTCCTCCAAACATAACGATGGTCATCATGGCCAAACAGTTCTATTTTTGTTTCATCAGACCAGAGGACATTTCTCCAAAAAGTACAATATTTGTCCTCATGTGCAGTTGCAAACCGTAGTCTGGCTTTTTTATGGCGGTTTTAGAGCAGTGGCTTCTTCCTCGCTGAGCGGTCTGTCAGGTTATGTCGATATAGGACTCCTTTTCCTGTGGATACAGATACCTTTGTAGCTGTTTCCTCCAGCATCTTCACAAGGTCCATTGCTGTTGTTTTGATTTGCACTTCTCGCACCAAAGTACATTCATCTCTGGGAGACAGAAAGCATCTCCTTCCTGAGCGGTATGACAGCTGTGTGGTCCCATGGTGTTTATACTTGCGTACTATTGTTTGTACAGATGAACGTGGTACCTTCAGATGTTTGGAAATTTCTCCCAAGGATGAACCAGACTTGTGGAGGTCTACAATATTTTTCTGAGGTCTTGGCTGATTTCTTTCGATTTTCCCATGATGTCAAGCAAAGAGGCTCTGAGTTTGAAGGTAGGCCTTGAAATACATCCACACCTCTAATTTTTTATTTATTTAACTAGGCAAGTCAGTTAAGGACAAATTCTTATTTTCATTGACGGCCTAGGAACAGTGGGTTAACTGCCTTGTTCAGGGGGCAGAAAAACAGATTTTTACCTTGTCAGCTCGGCGATTTGATCTTGCAACCTTTCGGTTCCTTGTCCAACGCTCTAACTACTAGGCTACCTCCCACAATTGACTCAAAGGATGTCAATTAGCCTATCAGTAGATTCTAATGCCATGGGGGGGTGTTCTAGAACGTGTATTTCTATGTTGGTGGTTTTGTATAGTTCCCAGTCAGCTGGTAATCGTTGCCTCTTGGGGATCATATTTAGGAAGCCCTATCTCCCACCTGCTTTGTGGGATATTGTTTGTGTTAGTGTGTTTGGGCACGATGATGTCACGTTATTTTTAAGTTGTGTTATTGTGTTTCTAGTTTCACTTTGTATTAAACTGATGTGGAACTCAATGCACGATGTGCCTTGGTCCGCTCATTTTGATGTTCGTGACAACAAGTTGTTTAAAGGCAGTCAAYTTAGTGTATGTAAACTTCTGACCCACTGGAATTGTGATACAGTGAAATAATCTGTCTAAACAATAGTTGGAAAAATKATTTGTGTCATGCACAAAGTAGATGTCTTAACCGACTTGCCAAAACTACAGTTCGTTAACGAGAAATTTGTGGAGTGGTTGAAAAACGAGTTTTAATGACTCCAACCTAACTGTATGTAAACTTMTGACTTCAACTATATGTACTGTGTGTGTGAGAAAGGGACTTATTGTAGCGTGACTGAAGTGGTTTGTCCTTTGTTGTCGGTTTCCTGTTTTTGCCTGCATGTTTTATTTGGTGTSTGTTTTTGTGTGTGTGTCTTCCCACAGATGCTTTCTTTCTCTGTTAGGGCGCACAGAGGAAGGAAACCACTCAGAGATTTCACCATGAGGCCAATGGTGACTTTAAAACAGTAACAGAGTTTAATGGCTGTGATAGGAGAAAACTGAGGATAGAATAACAACATTTTAGATACTCCACAATACTAACCTACATGACAGAGTAAAAAGAAGGAAGCCAGAATAAATATATTACAATACATGCATACTGTTTGTATTATACAAATATACAGTGAAGTTGCTTACCAAGACAAGAGTGAATGTTCCTGAGTGGCCTAGTTACAGTTTTTACTTAAATCTAGTTGAAAATCTACAGCAAGAACCATCTAGCAATAATCAACAACCAATTTGACAGCGCTTTAATAATTATTAAAATAATAATGGGCAAATGTTGCATAATCCAGGTGTGCAAAGCTCTTAGAGACTTACCCAGAAAGACTCACAGCTGTAATCACTGCCAAATATGATTTTAAATCATGGGTGTGAATATCTATGGTACCAGTCAAAAGTTTGGACACACCTACTCATTCATGGGTTTTTCTTTATTTTGACTATTTTCTACATTGTAGAATAACAGTGAAGACATCAAAACTATGATAAACACATATGGAATCATGCAGTAACCAAAAAAAGTGTTAAACAAATCAATTCTTCAAAGTAGCCACCCTTTGCCTTGATGACAGCTTTGCACACTCTTGGCATTCTCTCAGCCAGCTTCACCTGGAATGCTTTTCCAACAGTCTTGAAGGAGTTCCCACATATGCTGAGCACTTATTGGCTGATTTTCCTTCACTCTGCGGTCCAACTCATCCCAAAACCATCTCAATTGGGTTGAGGTCAGGTGATTGTGGAGGCCAGGTCATCTGATGCAGCACTGCATCCCCCTTCTTCTGGGTCAAATAGCCCTTACACAGCCTGGAGGTGTGTTGGGTCATTGTCTTGCTGAAAAACAAATGATAGTCCCACTAAGCGCAAACCAGATGGGATGGCGTATAGCTGCAGAATGCTGTGGTAGCCATGCTGGTTAAGTTGCCTTGAATTCTAAATATATCACAGACAATGTCACCAGCAAAGCACCCCCACACCATCACACCTCCTCCTCCATGCTTCACGGTGGAAACCACACATGCGGAGATCATCGTTCACCTATTCTGCGTCTCACAAAGACACGGCGGTTGGAACCAAAAATCTTACATTTGGACTTATCAGACCAAAAAGCAGATTTCCACCGGTCTAATGTCCATTACTCACGTCTCTTGGCCCAAGCAAGTTTCTTCTTCTCATTGGTGTCCTTTAGTTGTGGTTTCTTTACAGCAATTCTACGATGAAGGCCTGATTCACACAGTCTCCTCTGAACAGTTGATGTTGAGATGTGTCTGTTACTTGAACTCTTTGATGTGCAATCTGAGGTGCAGATAAATGCTGATTTCTGAGGCTGGTAACTCTAATGAACTTCCTTTCCTGTGGCGGTCTTCATGAGAGCCAGTTTCATCATAGCACTTGATGATTTTTGTGACTGAACTTGAAGAAACTTTCAAAGTTCTTGACATTTTCCGGATTGACTGACCTTCATGTCTTAAAGTAATGATGGACTGTCATTTCTCTTTGCTTATTTGAGCTGTTCATGCCATAATATGTGGCCCATTTCAAGAAACTAGGCGTATGTCAGGAGAGCCGTTTCAACGTAAACTTTTCTTAAAATCAAAATGCGTTAATTGGCAGAAATGCCTTCTCGAACATGTGATCTTTCATGTGCCTTAATAACAAACTTGTATGTCATCTGTAAATACGAATAAAATGGTTAAATTACGAGCCTAGTTGGTTTAGCCACAGAAAAAGTCAGCAACCTTCCCGCTAGCCATGATTGTCTGAGATAATGAGTGGGCTGGACATGCTGGACATGCTGAGAGAGGAGTTTGGATTTGTCTACTATATTGCACGGTTCTGTCTATTTGAGCTGGTCAGTTTGTGTAGGATATTTTTGTGTTAATGTATCGCGTAGTAAAACTCCATAAGTGTTGCTCTCCACTTTCTGGAGGACCTAGTTTTGAAATCAGTGGAACTCGAGTATGATAGCTAAGGAGATAGCGAAAACACCTGTCTCCGGATTACATCTTCAAACTAAGTGAAACCATGGCATCCGTGACAGGAGACGTGTCCATCCATGATGAATAAAGGTAAGATAGTCTAGCTAGCTCCATTTTCAGACATTACACATTTCTAATTTTGAAAGTGGTTTCATTTCATGTTAAAGTGTACTGTTAGCTAGCGAACATTAGCTGGCTGGCTCACTAGCTAACGTTACGTGTATGATCTTATTACTCGTATCTCAGAGCCATTTGCATTGCTAGTTATAGCCTAATGTTAGCTAGCTGACATTGAACCTGGTAGGTTAGCTACCTGCAGATTCAAGCAGGGTAGTAACGTCATGAGTTGAGATTATGGTTCATTGTTTACCAAGCTAGCTAGCTAAATGTCTTAACAAAAGACTCCATTGTGCAAGTAACCATTTCGGGTTGGTTCRTAAATTCAGTCTGGCCATCTACTCCGATTTCAGAGCACTCTCATCTGAGTGTGCCAAAGCTCAGAATAGCTGATGAATTTATGAACGCTAAACACCCATGGCCGGTGTCAGTAAACGTCGGCAAAAAAGCGTAATAAATTGTTGTAAGCAGCACAGTTAGTCACCAAAGCTCTGGATAACATGAAAACAGCCTAACCATCTCTGCTAGGGCGAGTAAAATGGTTAGAGTTTGGGTGGGGGCTAAAGCCTAAGAGGGTGTGAACGATGCGGAATGACAAAGAAGAGCTCTCCAGTAGGTACCAAAACATGCTTTTTGGCCTCAAAAGTGAGGTTACAAGTTTATCAACTTTCAAAGCAGAATTACTYTCCCATTGTTCCTCAAATGCAGTGTATGATATATCATTTTGTTGCTCTGTGTCTGTTATCCAATGTAAAAAACACAATTTCGAATTTTGCTACATAAGACTGAATCAAGGCATTCGGTCACATATGGACTTGGTCTTTTACCAAATAGGCCTATCTTCTGTATACCACCCGTACCTTGTCACAACACAAGTGATTGGCTCAAACACATTAAGAAGGAAAGAAATTCCACAATTTAACAAGGCACACCTGTTAGTTGAAATGCATTCCAGGTGACTACCTCATGATGCTGGTTGTGCCAAGAGTGTGCAAAGCTGTCATCAAGGCAAAGGGTGGGTACTTTGAAGAATCTCAAATAAACCTGTCAACTGTGGGACCTTATATAGACAGGTGTGTGCCTTTCCAAATCATGTCCAATCAATTCAATTTACCACAGATGGACTCCAATAAAGTTGTAGAAACATCTCAAGGATGATCAATGGAAACAGGATGTACCTGAGTTAAATTGTGTGTGTCATAGCAAATGGTTTGAACATATGTAAATAACGTATTTCTGAAAATGTCTAAAAAAAACTGTTTTTACTTCATTTCAGGGTATTGTTTGTAGATTGCTGAGGATTAATTTTTATTTAATCAATTTTTTAATAAGACTAATGTAACATAATGTGGAAAAAGTCAGGGGSTCTGAATACTTTCCGAATGCACTGTAAATGAGATATTTCTGTATTTCATTTTCAATACATTTGCAAACATTTCCAAAAACATGGGTAATTGTGTGTAAAAAAAAATCACGCTGTAACACAAGAAAATGTGGCATAAGTCAAGGGGTATGAATAATTACTGAAGGCAGTGTAACCCAGCTACTGTACATTCAATATCTACCCTGAATCTATAGTGCACAACCTTTCACTCAACGTCAACAAAACAAAGGAGTTGATTGTGGACTTCAGGAAACAGCAGAGGGAGCACCCCCCTATCCACATCGAAGGGACAGTAGTGGAGAGGGTGGAAAGTTTTAAGTTCCTCGGCATACACATCACAGACAAACCGAAATGGTCCACCCACACAAACAGTGTGGTGAAGAAGGTGCAACAGCGCCTCTTCAACCTCAGGAGTCTGAAGAAATTTGGCTTGTCACCCAAAACCGTCACTAACTTTTATAGATGCACAATCGAGAGCATCCTGTCGGGCTGTATCACAGCCTGGTACGGCAACCGCACCACTCTCAAACGCAAGGCTCTCCAGAGGGTGGTGCGGTCTGCACAGCGCATCACCGGGGGCAAACTACCTGCCCTCCATGACACCTACAGCACCACTGTCACAGGAAGGCCAAAAAGATCATCAAGGACAACAACCACCCGAGCCACTGCCTGTTCACACCGCTACCATCCAGAAGGCTAGGTCAGTACAGGTACATCAAAGCTGGGACCGAGAGACTGAAAAACAGCTTCTATCTCAAGGCCATCAGACTGCTAAACAGCAATCACAAACTCAGAGAGGCTGCTGCCTACATTGAGACCCAATCACTGACCACTTTAATAAATGAATCACTAGTCACTTTAAACAATGCCACTTTAATAATGTTTGCATATCTTACATCACTCATATCACATGTATATACTGTATTTTATACCATCTACTGCACCTTGCCTATGCCGCTTGGCCACCGCTCATCCATATATTTAAATGTACATATTCTCATTCACCCCTTTCGATTTGTGTGTGTATTAGGTAGTTAGTAGGGAATTGTTAGATTACTTGTTAGATATTACTGCCCTGTAGGAACTAGAAGCACAAGCATTTCGCTACACTCACATTAACATCTTCTAACCATGTGTATGTGACCAATAAAAATTTGATTTACACTCCCTGGCCAATAATGTATCTTTTGTGGCTCAGAGTTTTTCCCTGTTTAATGTATTTTTATTTTTATTTTACCGGGTAAGTTGACTGAGAACACATTCTTATTTACAGCAACAACCTGGGGAACAGTTACAGGGGAGAGGAGGGGGGATGAATAAGCCAATTTGAAGCTGGGGATGATTAGGTGGCCATGATGGCATGAGGAGAAGGGGGTAGCTGCATTCCAATATGGCGACCAGAGTATGGGCGAGTGGGTGTCGAAAGGAAAGTACTGGGCGTGTAGAAAGGAGTGGGTATGTCGAAAGTGCTCTGCTTTTGGTTACACAGTTTTGATTAAGCTGTTTTTATTTCTTTCCGTTTCTTACCATGCAACTACCGTACATTGAGCTACCGTACCGCGAGAGTTTGGACTTCTGTTTTTAAGGCAGTGGATGAGTCGTATTTCAATGCTAGTCTTACACAAATAATTGTCAGTTATAATACTAACGATTGTTTATTTTTTATTAAAAGTATTGCTTGGCCTCCCGAGTGGCGCTGTGGTCTAAGACACTGAATCGCAGTGCTAGCTGTGCCACTAGAGATCCTGGGTTCAAGTCCAGGCTCTGTCGCAGTGCATTTACCTTTCACATATTCAGCAATTCAACAGCTTGAGGTGCCACTTTGTGGGGTTAACTAAGGGATGGGCTCAAATCCTCTGAACAGACTATGAGTTTGGCATGGTGGACCAATGGGGTGGCGCACATTTGGCCCAGCGTCGTCTGGGATAGGGGAGGGTTTGGCCGGCAGAGATGTTCTTGTCCCGCCACACACAAGTGTGGCTGGCTGGGCACAGTGCTGGCTGGCTGGGCACAGTGCATGCTGACACGGTTKCCAGGTGTACGGTGTTTCCTCTGACACATTGGTGTGGCTGGCTTCCAGGTTAAGTGGGCAWTGGGTTGGGTTGTGTTTTGGAGGATGCACGGCTCCTGACCTTTGCCTCTCCCGAGTCTCTAAGGGAGTTGCGGCGATGAAACAAGGCAGTTGGATGCCACAAAAAATGTATATATTTTTTAAGTATTTCTGATAGGTCTACTATTGCTTCATGTGTTGTATGCTTACTGTGAAGGTCACCCTGATATTTGCTAGGTACTTCCCATTCCATTGCCAGACAGTAGTGCTTGTCAAGTGGGAACAAAAAGCACTGTGTCCTGGTATTGTTGCCGTGTTGTTGCCGTTCATGCCCTCACCATTGGGTAGTAGACTGTATGAATCAGGTTGACATCTACACTGAACAACGATTCTCCACTGTGCCAGTGGCCATGGAATGTGAGCATTAGCCCACTGAAGAAGTCGGTTACGACGCCGAACTGCAATGAGGTTAAGACCCTGGTGAGGACGACGAGCACGCTGATGAGCTTCCCAGAGATGGTTTCTGACAGTTTTTTCAGACGTTCTTCAGTTGTGCAAACCCACAGTTTCATCAGCTGTCTGGGTGGCTCGTCTTAGACCATCCCGCAGGTAAATAAGCCAGATGTGGAGGTCCTGGGCTGGCGCGGGACACGTGGTCTGTGAGGCCGTTTGGACGTACTACCAAATTCTCTAAAACAACATTGGAGGTGGCTTATGGTAGAGAAATTAACWTTAAATGATCTGATGGACATTCCTGTAGTCAGCATGCCAATTGCATGCTCCCTCAAAACTCGAGACATCTGTGGCACATTTTAGAGTGGCCTTTTATTGTCCCCGGCAATTGTAAACAAATGTGTGCACAACATTTTAGAGAAATCACCTTTTTGTGCGTACGGAAATCTTTTATTCAGCTCATGAAACATGGACCAACACATGTTGCATTTATATATATTTTTTCAGTATAAATGGTCAGTTATTTCAAAAAAATTAAATAGTATGAGAGAAAAAAATGACTACATTCAGGGCATTCGGAAAGGATTCAGACCCCTAGACTTTTACCACATTGTCAAGGTGTGCGTACTGGTAGCGAAGTCAGGTGCAGGAGGGCAGAGAGTTGTGAACAGGCGCACACTTTATTTAGGCAGGAGCAAACAGCAGACAAACGCAGCTGCGTAAAAACCTCCAGCACAAATAGGCAAAAGTGCAAGGCGCAAAACAGTCACAAATGCTAATGTTTACAAAGAAACATACTACGTGGCATAGCCACGGTACATAGAAAACCAGCCTGGCGTGTCACATAGAACACGTAACACAAAACAATTTCACACAAAGACATGGAGGGGAACAGAGGCATAAATACATGCAGTGTGATTAGGGAATGAAAACCAGGTGTGCAGGGAACAAGACAAAACAAATGGAACAATGGAAAAATGGAGCGGCGATGGCTAGAAAGCCGGTGACGTCGACCGCCGAACGCCGCCCGAACAAGGAGAGRAGCAGACTTCGGCAGAAGTCGTGACACACATTTTGTCATGTTACAGCTTTATTCTAAAAATGATTAAATTGTTTATTTCTCATCAATCTACACACAATTCCCATAATGACAAACCAAAAACAGGTTTTTAGAAATATTTGCAAATGTATWAAAAATTTAAAACAGAAATATCACATTTACGTAAGTACTCAGACTCTGTACTCAGTACTTTGTTGAAGCACCTTTTGGCAGCGATTACAGCCTTGAGTGTTCTTGGGTATGACGCTACAAGTTTGGCACACCTGTATTTGGGGAGTTTCTCCYATTCTTCTCTGCAGATCTTCTCAAACTCTGTCAGCTTGGATGGGGAGTGTCGCTGCACAGCTATTTTCAGGTCTCTCCGGAGATTTTTGATCGGGTTCAAGTCCGGCTTCCGGCTGGGCCACTCAAGGACATTCAGAGACTTGTCCCGAAGCCACTACTGCGTTGTCTTGAATGTGTGCTTTGGGTCGTTGTCCTGTTGGAAGGTGAACCTTYGCCCCAGTCTGAGGTCCTGAGYGCTCAGGAGCAGGTTTTCATCAAGGATGTCTATGTACTTTGCCCCGTTCATCTTTCCCTCGATCCTGACTAGTCACCCAGTCCCTGCCTCTGAAAAACACCCCACAGCATGATGCTGCCACCACCATGCTTCACCGTAGGGATGGTGCCAGGTTTCCTCCAGACGTGACGCTTGGCATACAGGCCAAAGAGTTCAATCTTGGTTTCATCAGACCAGAGAATCTTGTTTCTCAAGGTCTGAGAGTCCTTTAGTTGCCTTTTGGCAAACTCCAAGCATGCTGTCATGTGCCTTTACAGGGAGCTGGGTCAAGATGGGGGGGGGGGGTCAAATGGGAATTTAGCCAGGACACACGGGTTAACACCCCTACTCTTACTCTAATGCCATGATCACAGAGAGTCATACACCTGTTTAACGTGCCTCCTACTGGCACACCAACATCACTTTTACCAATATCTGGTCTCCCATACAGGGACCGACCAGGACCAACCCTGTTTAGCTTCAGAGGCAAGCCAGCAGTGGATGCCTGGGTCATGTGGGTGATGTCATGTGACAGTGGTATATGTGGACAGAAAGCTGAGGAACGACGGCGCCTTTATTAGACACTCACCTGATTAGCCTCCTGGGGATTAGTAGGGGTGTGTGTGGGTGGTGTGTGTGTGTGTGTGTGTGTGTGTGTGTGTGTGTGTGTGTGTGTGTGTGTGTGTGTGTGTGTGTGTGTGTGTGTGTGTGTGTGTGTGTGTGTGTGTGTGTGTGGTGTGTGCGTGTGTGTGTGGTGAGAGGAACACATTGCTCGCCCTGCCCAAAAAGTGAGGGACAGTTCTGACAGACCAATCAAACCTGCACGCTACTCTGCACTTATGCCTTATTGTGAATGTTGGTTATTTTGAACCCTTGTTGATGTGTTACTGTTGTCCCGTTGACAATTTTGATTCTCATTTTTTTAAACATTTTTTATTTGTTTTTATATTGTAGAGAGAGAGAAGCAGATGGGAACCGAAAAAGAGCTAGAGAGCAAGCCAACACAACAGCAGTTGAAATGACATTTACTCTCATTGCCATTCAACAGCCACAAATGTGCACCTAACACCTAACAAAACGCGTGTGTAGAAGGCTGATATTTTAAATCACCATCAGTCCATTCACTAAGTAAGCTATAGGCTTCATACAATAACAATAGGAGACCCACTTATCCATACAGCCCACATAGCTGTACATGACCCCAAACTGTAGGTACATTTGACCCAGTCCTCATCAGCTGGACTGTATAATTAATCACCATGACAACCCTGAAAAAGCCAACTGACTCTCACAGTGATGGGTTGCTTTCTAATCACTAGAATCTGGCAGCAGGGTTACCATGGAAAGCTAAGTGTCTGTCCCCTGCCCTCGAATCACTTGCTCACACTGGCCACCTCTCTCTATCCAACCCACCCACCTGGAGATGTAAAGTATGATGATGATGATGATACCATTAACTGACATCATCACCCTGACATCATCACAGTTGTCCCAGCCTTTGACCAATGAGGGSTAGTTCTTTCTCCACTGAGCCAGTCAGGATGCGAATCAGGATGTGGCTGTAAATACATACAGTAGGGATTACATAAAACAGAGTTGTGACATGAACGGCAAAGCAGAGTCTGTGTCACTGTAACCACAGCGTTTGGCTTTTGGTTGTGTATGGATATAATAAAACAGACATGCACTGTCTGAAGGCTACATACATCTAGCATGCCTCATAAAGGAAACAGTGGGGGTTTGAACTGGAGTTGTGGGGAGTGAAGCTTTTAGTGTTCTCTTTTCAAATGTAGGCTACAGTTTTGAGCTTGACATATAACAAAGTTGTATTTCTCAAAACTAACATCACATTAAGCTTAGTTTGAATGGAGAATAGCCTGTCTTTTCCTTAACACTCAATAGATGACCATGAGGATCATGATGACCATGTTATGTGTCACTCTCTAGCCATCAAAGGAGAATAAAACAGGATTATAAAAGAATACGTGTGCAGCCAGAGTGACCACTCAGGTCTGTTTGAACAGCCAATCAGGGACGAGCAGGAAGCCACTGCACACAGCTCAACGGGACTAATCCGCTTTAGTGACTCGCAAGGAAGCATATCCATTTAATCCCTCACTGGAGAGTGGGGGGAGAGAGGGAGGCAGGGGGGAGCAAGAGAGGGGGTAGGGGAGAAGGTTTAGGACCAGAGGGGCAGGGGGGCAGGGGGGACAGTATGGTTAGTAGAGGGAGGGAGCAGGTGAGGTAGGTAGGCAGGGTTGGAGAGATCTGAGTGACGAGGGAGGGAAGGAGGGTACAGTATGGTGGTCTGCTGCCAAAATATTTTGTGCTGGCCCAGAGGGGATGTGATGGGGCTGGCTATGGGGCTGTGCTGCAGRTGAAAGACAGGTGCCGAGTTCCAARATCAGGCCCTACCCTAACATCTACCCCAAGACACCACTTAATGCAGATCTGAAACWATCTTCATAACAGGGAATTACTATTTTGACACGTTCGTAACAGTGGCACGTAGTATATGTCCAGCCCTGCCTCTGAACACTAACTCCCCAGGGCTTGGTGATCCATGATGTTGTCATGGTGTGACCATGTAGTCCTCTCCAATCAGAGGATGGGTCACTTCATTCCACCGCAACACTACACAGACCGATGGACGGACAAGCAGGCTGGCAGGCAGACAGATGGAAGCAGGGGACAGAGAGAGAGAACCCCCACAGAACAAAGGCAGAGTGTAGTAATTTGGCCAGCATCTTAGAGACTTGACACCTGAGTCTAAAGCAGAKGTTGTTATTGGGAGTGTTTGTTCAGTTCCATTTCAGTCGGTCAACTAGGTACAACACAGTTTTGGGGAGTTTGCGCTAGCGTCCTCTACTRAATAACATTTGAATCACTGTGCCTCACCGGAAGCCCCGCCTTCCACAGGTGATAACCGAGGCACAGATACATTCCTTAAATTCTTCCGCTATTCACCTCGAGCTGAGCAGAACAATTTCACACTTTTTTTTWAAAGTAAACATGTAAACGTGAAATCTATCAGCCTTTACTCCAACTTAGCTGTCCCACTTAAAGAGAGCGTGCTCATCCTTCTGGTTAACTCTTGGTAACTGGTTTTGTGAGTTTCCTGCTGAATCTGTTAGTTATTCTTAGGCCTGTTTAGCCTGGCTAACTGGCTAAGATGGCTAACGCAACCAAAACGACGAAGGCTAACAAGCCGGGGTCGGGTTCAAGACCATGCCCAAATAAATGAAAAGATGTTCTTGATGTATGGTCTGTCTCGGCACGTGCATGCTCCGGCTGCCCCCCGCTCGTGTAAGCTTGTGTGCGGGCTGAACACGTAACAGTGGCTTGACCACGCCTGGCATATTCCCCTACTGCCACTGGCGATTCCTGCGTCCCGAGGTGGAATCACCTCCTTGTTTGTGTAACTCTCTTGTTTAGCATCAATTTCTCTCAGCCAATGAKCAGTTATTTGTGTAAGTGCTGTGCTTGTTTACTGTAAAATGTGATTTTTTTTGTGAGAATGCTGTTCATTGACTACAGCTCAGCGTTTAACACCATCGTGCCCTCCAAGCTTATCACTAAGCTAAGGACACTGGGATTGAATACCTCCCTCTGCAACTGGATCCTGACTTTCTGATGGGCCGCCCCAGGTGGTGAGGGTAGACAACAACACATCCACCAGGATGACCGCAACACAGGGCCCCTCAGTGGTGCATGCTTAGACAATAACACATCCACCAGGATGACCGCAACACAGGGCCCCTCAGTGGTGCATGCTTAGTCCCCCCCCCCCCTGTACTCCCTGTTCACCCACGACTGGTGGCTGCGCACGACTCCAACACCATCATTAAGTTCGCTGACGACCTAGGCCTGATCACAGAGGGCGCATGAGACTGCCTATAGGGAGGAGGTCAGAGATCTGGCAGTGTGGTGCCATGACAACAATTTCTCCCTCAATGTCAAGAAGACAATGGAGCTGATCGTGGACTACAGGAAACGGAGGGCAGAGCAAGCCCCCATTCACATCGACGGAACTGTTGTGGAGCGGGTTGTCCACATCACTAAGGATCTATCATGGTCTACACACCAACACAGTTGTGAAGAGGGCATGACAACGCCTCTTCCCCCTAGGAAACAGAATAGATTTTTGCATGGGCCCTCAGATYCTCAAAAAGTTCTACAGCTGCACCATTGAGAGCATCTTGACTTGGTATGTCAACTGCTTGGCATCCGACTGCAAGGCGCTACAGAGGGTAGGGCGAATGAGTAGCTCATGAGGGGCGCAGCGGTCTAAGGCACTGCATCTTAGTGCTAGAGGAGTCACTACAGACCCTGGTTCGATCCCGGGCTATATCACAACCGGCCGTGATCGGGAGTTGCATAGGGCGGAGCACAATTGGTCCTGCGTCGTCCAGGTTAGAGGAGAGTTTGGCCGGGGAAGGCCGTCATTGAAAATACGAATTTGTTCTTAACTGACTTGCCTGGTTAAATTTAAAAAAGTGTTAATATAATATATATATATTATATTTGAGATTCTTCAAAGTACCCACCCTTTGACTTGCTGACAGCTTTGCACACACTTGGCATTCTCTCAAACAGCTTCATGAGGTAGTCACCTGGAATGCATTTCAATTGCCTTGTTTAAAGTTAATTTGTGGAATTTAATRCATTTGAGCCAATCAGTTATGTTTCAGTCTGAGTTTGAGTTTATTTTATTTTTACAGGGACAGTGCACATTAATCAACGTTTCAGTAAAAGTGACGGTTTTAGCCAGCCGGCTAATTTTCAACTGCAGTCCCTGGGCAGGTTATTAAAAACAATTACACTATAGACAATCATTGATCAGTGAGCACACGCAGAGCAACATAGGACAAGCAAGACGTAGCATACAGACAGAGCAACATAGGACAAGCAAGATGTAGCATACAGACAGAGCAACATAGAACAAAAAGCAGCAAGACAAAATTCATAAAAGCAACAAAGTGCTTCCACACCTCACAAGCTACAGACAACAGACAACATGGAAAGCGGCAATACACAGCTAGGGATTATGTTCACAAATCTGATTGACCTTTAGCCATGTCTTCATGCATTCTGTGAAAGTGTGATATGTGGTGCAGTCATGTGTGTCTGATGGCAGTGTATTCCAGACATGGGAAGCTCTCACAGAGAAAGCGGATTTACTAAAGGTGATTTTCCTTAAGGGAACTATACAGTCACCTCTCATGGCAGACCTTGTGGATCTGCTGCCATATGTTTGGGATTTCTGTTTAGCAAAAATACTGAGTGGAGGGGGAGCCAGGCCATTTAGGATCTTGAATACAAGACATGCGTCGGTGTATTGCACAAGATTTTCCCAACTCAGGAGCTCATGCTTTCTGAGGATGTAACAGTGATGATGGCTATTGGGCTTCCTATCAAGCACTTTGAGAGCCTGTTTGTAGACAGACTGAATAGGTTTTAATGTTGTACAGCAAGCTTGGGCCCAACTAGTCAAGCAGTATGTTAAGTGGGGGAGTATCATAGATTTGAAGTACAGTTTTGCTACCTCTGTAGTCAAACAATTTCGTATAAATCGGAAATTAGCTAGTTTGAATTTGGTTATTTGAATGACCTTTTTCACATGCTTTTTAAAAGAGAGGTTGGAATCAAGTATGATGCCAAGATACTTAAAATCAGATACCACCTGGAGCTTCTCCCCTGACACATAGACATCTGACTCAGTAGCATCTGTTGCCMTCTTTGTGAAGAACATGCAAACAGTTTTTTTCACATTGAGATGCAAACACGAGTCACTGAGCCACTTTGTAACCTGGACCATTACAGTAGTAATGGTAGTAAGTACAGTAGAGTTCTTGTGCAGCTTGTTGTTTGCTCTTTGCATGCACATATATCACTGTATCATCTGCATACATTTGAACTTCAGACCCAGTACAGACAGAAGGCAGAACATTAATGTACAGGCTGAACAGGAGGGGCCCCAGTATTGACCCTTGGGGCATGCCCACATCATAGCTAAGAGTGGGCGACAGCTCATTGCTCACTCTGACACACTGAGTTCTGCCTTCGAGGTATGATTTCATCCATCTCAAGGCATCGGGGGAAAAGTTGAACTTGGACAATTTTGTGATGAGAATCTCATGGTTAACAGTATCAAAAGCCTTTCTTAGGTCCAGAAACACAGCCCCAACAATGCCCCCATTGTCCATCTTGGATTTCACATTTTCCAGAAGAAAGCAGTTGGCCGTTTCTGTAGAGTGTTTCTCTCTGAAGCCAAACTGCATGGAGTGTAATGTGAAGGGGCTGTTGTTGAGGTGGGCAATCAGTTGTTCTGCTAAACACTTTTCAACAACCTTTGACACCACAGGTAGTATACTAATGGGCCTGTAGTTACTCACGTCAGCAGGGTCGCCCGATTTAAAGATGGCCGTTATTATGGCCGACTCCCATACCCTTGGAAACACCCCCAGACCAAAAGATGTGTTGGTGACCTTAGTAATGGGGCCAATCAGTGACTCTTTGTAGTTTTTAAGAAAGGTAGTGTAACGCTCGTCGTTAAGAGAAAGAGAGGAGGACCAAACTGCAGTGTGGTGAGTATTCATATTCCTTTTAATGCAAACCGAAATACTCGAACAAAACAACAAAATAACGATAAACGAGAATAAACCGAAACGAAACAGTCCTGTCTGGTGACATACACAAAGACACAGGAAACAAACACCCACAACCCAAAAGTGAAACCCAGGCTACCTAAGTATGATTCTCAATCAGGGACAACGATTGACAGCTGCCTCTGATTGAGAATCATACCAGGCCGAACACAAAACCCCAACATAGAAAAACACACATAGACTGCCCACCCCAACTCACGCCCTGACCATACTAAATAAAGACAAAACAAAGGAAATAAAGGTCAGAACGTGACAAGTAGAGTCCAG